>NC_056725.1:1074116269-1074126269 GCF_019279795.1 Protopterus annectens
ATTTTAACACATGTGTGGGTTAGTCATAGTCCACACATTCCAGGATTAGGTATAACAGCATGTATAGATAGTCCCATTAACCCAAAACACCAGCTATGGAACAGTTGCATAGCGAACAGAACACATGGATTTATGAAACCACAGTGGCCATTTCAACAGCGTGCAGGTACATTGATGGCAGCATGCCACCAATGTGAGAGGATTTCAACATGGTGCATGCATAGAACAAATTTCAATATTTATCAGACAATAGGACATATGTCCCAACAGTAGATTTAATAGTGCACATAGTGACTGAGTTGTGTATTTAGTTTATTGTTGCAGATATGGTGGGGGGGGATGTCAATTAGCAACTTGTATATCCCTGTAGTTCTCATTACTTTCCTAGTCAGTGCAGTGATCTGTACCTTACAGGTATTTTACGCTACCCTATGGCCTTAGTTTAGACAGTAGTATGGATATAGATAACTATATACATGAACTGTGTTTTACCTGCACTTTACACCTCTTACCTGGTATACCTGTGAAGGTATTGTTTGTTAAAACTACCTGACTGTTTCTACGCATATTCCCAGATTCCAGGTTGAAGTTATGCACATAGCTCTCCCATCTCTTACTCCACACACTCTGGACATGTCTTGACAGCATGCAGGTGAAACCGGGACATATTTTTCACTATTGCCCTCATAAACCTTTGGTGAGTTGTACAATGATAGGTTTGTTTTTATAGACATTTTCCAAATATTTACAGGCCTGACAGTCAGTTATATGAGATTAAATGCTGCTTACATGTCAGAGTTTAGCACGCTGATATGCCAGGGGGACAGGGTAACAGCCAGCAGATATGGGCCAATTCTCTGGACATTTCAGATAGATCTGTACAGCTGAGGGGTATGATTCTGCATACAGCTTACTACCACTCCCATGATTTGAACCATGGCTGTGTGTGCTAAAATAAAGCAGTGTACATCACAGCTGAGTATGCTATATAGATATTTGCTGTGTATCTTTTCTCTGAATTATTTCTATAAGTCTCCCATGATTTTACAATCTGACCTTGTAATTACAACACTCTTATACAGGGTTTCCTAGACAGTTTTATTATGTAGCACTGTGTGGATGACAGTGATGAGTAATACCTTATTAGTCAGATATACTGCAACACTAACACTGCCATACAATACCTGACTAAACAGTACCAGTCCAAGATTTCACTCTTTTACTTCTAGGCACAGTTTTTGTATCTGACAGACCTTTGGGGGGAATATTTGTTAACACTACCTCAATGTTGTCACACATATTACCAGATTCCACATTATTATTATGCACATACATCTCACTCTGTTACTGCACACACTCTGGTCATAGCTTCACAACATGGGGTGGAGTTGGGACATACTTTGCTTATTACTCTCTTAACACGTTGGTGAGTTGCTAGAGTGACAGGTTTATTCTTATGGATATATTTCTGACAGTTATGATGTCTGACAATCAGTTGTATGTCATTATTTGCTACCTAAACTTCTGGGATCATCACACTGATTTTCCAGGGGGACAGGGTGACAGGCAGGGGACTTACACCAATTATCTGGACTTTCTGACAATATCTGTACAGTTGTGGGGTATGATTCTGCATACAGCTTACTACCACTCCCAGGATTCGAACCATGGGTGTGTGTGCTAAAAATGCAAGACTTCACGTTTCAGTTGAGTGTGCTATTTGGATTATTTTGTCTTTCTTTTCACTGTTTTCTAAGTGTCTCTCAGTTGTACAATATGACCTCTTGTGATTACAACAGTTGTATACAAACATTCCTATACATTTTATTTATGTAGCACAGTCTGGGTAACAGTGCTTAATACAACAGTACTATTAAGAGATTGCAACACTACATTACCATATGATACCAGAGAAAACACAAGCAGTCCAGTAGTTAGACCTTTATTGTCAGGCTGTTAACCTTTTATTTACATAAAACCTATATGAAACTCTTTCTGCCATATTGTCTAGTTTATTCAGTACATGCCATACACAATATAGGTTTTATACTGGCGATTAACTTTCTACTACTTTTAGATTTATTTCTTATGACAGTACATGCAATATTATTACTAATCTGCCTTGTGACGCAACCTCTGTAATCCACAGGTATGGGCTTCCCTGTTCACATCCCGCTCACCTGCCACTGTCAAAGACATAAGAGGAATATTTAGCCATACCTATCCAAAATATACATGAGCTGGCAATTATTCAACAGGTAGTAGACTGACACTTACACACAGCTGGGACATCACCCATCTGCCTAGCCTCTTGGATACACTGATCCAAGAGCTTCCTCTTTCTCTGCTTCAGGTCGGCATAGTGATGCCTGACCTGCTCACCAGTTTGAGGGATGCCAGTGGCATTGGTGAGGTCATGGGCGAGATGATCCCAGGCTTCCGCTTTATATTAGGAACCCTGGTACTGGCCCTGCTGCAGTCTTTGGTCATGGTCTTTAACAAGGAGTCCTGCCATAACTCTGGACTTCTGGATGCCTCAGCACTGCACCTGGAAGCACACTCCTTCACCCACACCAGTCATAGTGTCTACAGGAGGAAGCTGCAACCAGTTATGAGATGTTTTCCCACCTGTGGTGTTTAAATAGGGCTGATTTCCTGCACTTTGCCGTGATCGGATGGTTCTGAAAACGCTAAGCTATAGGCAAACCTGCTTACCTAAGGTTGGCGTTTCTTAAAGGGGAATAGCACTGGGCAAACTAATTTAGCTGGCCTACACATTACTTACACCTAGTAAGCAGGGCTGTGCAATGCTTAGCATTGCTTAATTTTTTTTATTTGCACACTATTTGCTGTTTGCCATTGATCATTGATTACATGTTATATATGTGTTTGGTATCCATGATTCATGTGTACATACACTGTATGGGGTACTTGTGTTTCTTCGGGGATTTCAACACTTTATTGCAATGACCCCTCACATCTGGACTTCATGCAGTACCCCAGTTCACATATTTATGTTATGTAGTAGGTTATACAACATAAAACTGTATATAGATTCCTTTCCCATATTAATTTTGATTTTCCTGTGGTGAGGATCTGTTTGGTGATACTTCAGTCTTATGTATTGCAGTGATGGCTTACTGGTTAACTGCTGTGACTATAGTGTACAGAGTCATGGGTTCAAGATGTGTGAGGGCAGTTAATTTTGTTGCTGAGCAGAACAGCGGCTGTTGGATACAGAGTGATTAAGGCACTTTTAAGCAATTGTAAGTGGGTTTGCATGGGTTTACACGATGTTAAGCAATGCTAACTTCTGGTTAAATATGCTTACAGGGAGTTAGCTTCAGTATTGCTTAACCTGTGTGCACATTGCTTACCCCCACGCAAATGGGCTTAAACCCACTTACTACTGCTTAAATATGCTTATTCCCACTTACTAATGCTTAATAGTGCTTACTCCTGCTTACCCCTGCACTAATTTAGACCGAAATGTAACGTGGTTCTTGGGAAGGTGGTGGATTCAGACACTCTATGGATTTATCATTCATTACACATTATGCCTTTGATTTGTATCCTTAATTCATGTGTACATATACTGTATGGGGCACTTTTGTTTATCTGTAGATTTTACAACATTATTACAATGACACCTCACATCTGCATTTAATGCAGTACTCCAGTTCACAAATATATGTTACTTAGTGGGTTATATAACAAAAAATATTGTTCCTAAAGTGATTTGACATGGAAAATGGAATTTACTGGAGTGCGAATCAAACCTGGAACAACTGCTCATAAGGTGAATGCTCTGACCACTACACTACTGCAGTACTGCATTTTTTGCATGTATCTTGATATTTATCTTCTTTTGCCATTTAAGCTACAGTATGCGTAGCTAAACAATGGGTTAAACCCACTCATCTACGGTTGAATTTCATCTGTTTGATAAAAAAGTGTTTATATTATTATATTTTAAATATTTTGCTCTTATAAACTTGGGGTGTTGCTAGAGTAACGGGATTTGTTTTTATGTACATTTTCTGTTGGATTTGAAGTCTGACACTCATATGTTTGCCATTATTGATGAGAATATCAAAGTGATTTGACAGGGTAAATGAGGGACAGGCCAGACGTATGTGCCACGTATCTGTTCATTCTGCATTGATCTATGCTGTTGGGGATATGCAATCCCCTATGAGTGGTCTCGCTCAAAGCAATTGCCAAACAGCAGTTCTTGACTGTGTGGGCATGTATATTGTGAGAGTTCTGCTCTCAAACATGCCCCGTGCACTCATCCACAGTCTGTGTTCATTTAGGAGCTGAAGCAGTGTGCCTTCATTACTATGCATGGTGCACTGCCATGCTGCTCCTAAATGGTCGCTTCGGTGCAGGAATAAGCTATCCCTGCACGGAACCTTACTGAATCACAGGGTACAAGTATGCAAGCTGCAAACAGTGGCACAACAACTGCATATCATCCCCAATCATTCCTGTTAAAAGCCCTTACTAAAACATACCTAAACCACAGATGGTTGTGCACATGCTCCTCATCTGGTTAATTCCATTTTCCTTTGCCATCTCATGATGCCTCGCATAAGGGTGGCCTGACCATGGCCTCTGGTGAATTAATATCCATTATCTTGATTAGTCTAAATTAGAAAACCATAGAAGACATCAGAATTGGCGTCATTAACTATGGTATCAAAAACCTTATTAGGCTAGATTAACACCATTTTGGCTTTCTCAAAGGGGGTTTGTGCTTACTTAAGTTAGTCTGCTTATTTAAAAAAGTGGCTGAATCTTTAGACAGTGGGAATCCCCACATAGATAATCTAGACCTGGCAAAAGCATTTGATATATATTCCTCATACTGGCATCATTAATAAGCTATGAGCCTTTAACATTAATCTTTCTATGTTGATGTGAATAGCAAAATGGCTTAATGAAAGGACTCACATTGTCAGAGTGGCATGTGCCTCCTCAGTAAGTATGAAAATAATATGCGGTGTAACTCTGGGATCAGTACTGAGACCACTCATTTCTTGGTATTCAGGCCTCCATTCTCCTGAACAGAAGTCAAGAACTTTGGTTAACTAAGTTTGCAGATTACTGCACATTGGGTGTTATTGCCAAATCCCCCTGTGATACCATGTTATTACAGAAAGAGTTTACCTGTTTGAAAGGTTAAATACAAAGAAGTGCAGAATTTTATCATTTGGTAAGCATCTTTTTTACTGTCAAATATAGCATAGCTAGTAATGTTCTCCAAAATGACAATATAGTTTTGAAACTGGGAACTGAATGGATAATTGTCTCTCATTCAACAGCCACATATCTAGTGTGGTCAGAAAAATAATTCTGTCTGTCATAATTAGTATCTAAAGTCACAACATCCATTTTACCCTGGTATGTTGCCCTGATTACACATACTGTATAGAGTGCAATCCCCATTTTTGTCCTCTATCATTTACACCTACTAGGGAAATGGACAGTTTCCCAGAGGTTTCTAGCCATCAACATTATTGGGTTAAGGACTTTAACCTACCAGGAAAAGCAGAAAGTTCTCTGCCTTCATTTTGTGATTTATAGGTTCTTATCGATAGTCCTGCATTTTGAGCCATCAGTGTCATCCTTGGTCTCCTGCATCTCAAATAACTCCACTAACACTAGAACAAAAGGCCACTAACATATATTAAACTCTTCAGGAAGATGCATTTATTATACATTGCCTCTTTAATCTCCTCTGGAACAAACTTCCCCTGCAGGTTAAACAATGTGACACTGTATCATTCTTCAAGTCTAGCTTGCATTATAGGAATGGTAGCCATAAGTGTGTCTCTGGATTGACGTGATTTGCACTCCCTCTCCCTTCTGTTTCATTCTTTATGGCTTCTTGCCTTCACCTCAGACTCCTGAGCTGCAATCAAAAAAGGTCCCCTGAGCAGTAGTTCAGGTTTTATCCCTTCATGCCACAGTCATGGGCTGTCCTTTGCTCTTCTTAAGAAGGGTGGTACAGTATATGGATAGGTGTTGGCAAAATGAACAAGCTGTGTTGACTCAAATGCCTTGTACCTCCTGTGAACATATGATTACTACTGTGCTCATCCACCAAATCATCTGGTTCATAACAGATAAGGTACAGCTACCTAACATGCTATATCATGAGATGAACCTCATTTCCTTCACCTCTGAATACAGCTACAGTCTGTGAAACCCATTTATTTATTTATTTTACATTTGTTAACCGGGATAGTCCAACTGGATACATGTCCATTTTCAGTGGAGACCAGGGGAGAAAAGCTCCAAAGAAACACATAGGCAAGACATACAGACAATATATTTTACATGTTTCTAGTATATGCAACCAGATACAGACAATATATTTTACATGTTTCTAGTATATTCAACCAGACAATATAGATGAGCACACATTATTAATTTCTTACAAAGACATATATAATAATCAATACATGTACTAACAATAAAGTATATTAAATATCCTATCTATAGTCACATCATGCATCTGAATATGGTACTGATAAGACTAAACAGTCATATCAGGAGACTGTGTGTTTGGGGAAAGAGTAACAGCAGGAGTGGAGCAGGACTATAGTTAGTCAGGTGTGGAGCAGGGACATAACCATTTGTTGCTGAGATGGCTTTTGATAGATTTCTTAAATTTGGATAGAGAAGATTCCAGGGTAATGGAAAGAGGCAGGGAGTTCCAAATGTTGGATATGTAAGAAGAGTAGAGGGAGTCACCAGCATGGTTATGTGATCTAGTAACTGTTAATAGTAACTTATATGTGGAGCAGAGTAGCCTAGGACAGGAATACTGCTGAATTAGGTTGTTTAAAGCTGGTATTTTATTTGGGTGGGAGATGAGCTTATAAGTAGTGATAAGTTGATTGTAGATTAATAAATTTGGCAGTTCAAGCTAGTCCAATTGTTTTAGGTTATGACAGTGATGGGTTCTAAAAGATGTTATTAGCAAATTTGGCTATTTGCTTATAGCAGGTTGCCAGTTTGCTGGTTTCTTTTCTGGATAGATTTGTTAGGATTGGCGATGCATAGAGTCATGTTGAGAGCAAGTGAGTGTGAGAAATTGTGGTCCTAGGAGTATGGGTCAAGTAGGATTTGTGTCTGTAGAGACTACCTAGCTTTCTGTCAGTGTTTTTAATAGCTAGATTAATGCGGATATCAAATTTTAACTTGTTATCAATGGTGACGCCTAGTAGTTTTGTGTGAGATTCGGGTGTGATAAGTGTACCATTTTTAGAGTGAATAAAGAAAGTGTCGGTAAGGGTGGCATTTTGTAAGGGTGAAATATCAGGATCTTGTTTTTTTTGGGGTTAAGAATGAGGCCATTGTCAGTAAGCCAGTTTTCAACTGAGTGGAAGTTATCCTGGGTTTTATTGCGTAGTTCTTGCAGGGTAGAGGCACTGCATATTATAGTGGAATTTTCTGTGTATTGGATAAGGCTAGTGCTATTTGCCGCTGAGTAGAGATTGTGAAAATTGAGAATAGCAAGGGACCCAGTATTGATCCCTGAGATACCCCAAGAGTGACTGGTAAAAGTGGAGACAAGTTATTGTTCCACTGTACTGTTTGTTGCCTATCCTTAAGAGAGTTAAAAAGTAAAAAAATGCACCAAGATAACACACAGCAAACGTTTAATCCGATCTGATGAAGCAACTTTGGTTGTGAAAGCGCTTACCACTTTGTACTTTGCTGTGATTAAACGTTTGCTGTGTGTTATCTTGGTGCATTTTTTACTTTTTATTTTTTTCCTTTTTACCTTTCATTTCGATTTATTCCTGCACCAAGGTTTTACCCAACACAGTTTCTTTGGTTTTCTCCTTAAGAGAGTTGTCGAACCAGGAGACTGATAGGTTGCCTAATCCTAGGTTTTTGAGGTGGCAGATAAGTTTGTCATGGCTAACCATATCAAAGGCATTTGATAGGTCTAAGAAAAGGGCAGAAATAAGTTTACCATTGTTCCTGTTATGGTTTATGGTGTCTGTGAATGCTAGCAGAGCTGTGGTGGTACCATGACCCATGAAACTGAAAATGTGGCAATGCTTTAGCAACTGCATTTAGTCTAGCAAATACAAATTTTCATTAATGTACTGATTATATTCCAGTGTGTTGAGAGTCAACTGCCCGATCATTTGTCTTCCCTGTGGATCCCTTGTCCTTTCTCCAACTAAGGATGACCACTGTTTCTTTATTATCAGTCATGATATTCACATGTATATTACTCACTTGTTTTCCCCTACACAACTATTGGAGTCTAAATGCGCATGTACTCAGGAAACATGATATCCATCAGACAGCCCAGCTCTTCCCATTTCTGTAGCTGTAGCTAGGGCTTTATCATCATCTTCAATGAAGAAATTTGCCTTTCTACTCACCCAGCTGTATCCACACATAAATGGAGATTCTAACGTTCAGTGCTTTTGACTGATACAATAATGTACCATTCACTGCTGAAGAAAGATCTGCCAAACTTTTAAATACGTTTTCACCTTTTGTATAATTGCAGCCAGAGAAGTCCACTATATTGTCTACTTATGAAAGTTTTGCATAAAACTTTATATCTTGGCCTACCATTTGCATTGTTCTACATAAAAGTTCACTTGTAAAAGTCTGGACCTCCTCTTGTCTGATGTTTTGCCTAAATGAAACCTCACTTTCAGTGTTGGCAGTGCCTTGACTTTTGCCAGTGGTAATGTGAAATAGTATATTGACATCCATTATGCTCTCTGGAAATTTGATTGATGTCAATAGGGCAAATGCTGTATGAGCATTTAACACAGTTAGTATGCCTCACAACATCAGAACAGTAATGTACAATTTGAACTTACATATTTATGTGTTAGTTAACTGAGATAAGCAAAGTACATATTTATGCAGGTGATGGTGTGACGAATGATCCCCTGTCTGTCAAGCAGTCTCTGTGGCTCAAATGACCTATGGCAGGCAGGTTGTGTGATGGTGTTCATGGCTCTAATCCAGAGATATCCAGATATTTGGCATGTTATGAGTAATACATATTGTTTTACAAATTGTGACTGTGTGTATGCTATACTAGTATTAACCTGTTGCACATATCACTGACACATTTGTGTCTGTACCACATATCCAAGATCTATTTAAAAAGTCTTAGGTGATATTGGATTAGTCAATATCAGAATTGTAAAGGTTGTGAATTGAAACCATATATCACCATACCTATGTTGAAAATAGATCTAAGTGTCACCTGGAACGTGATGTACTATGACAATATAATAACAGCTATGAATGAAAAAGTGTGCTGTGATGTAATTTATAGAGATCTGACAGGGCCATAATGTGCTGTGATGTAATTTATAGAGATTTGATAGGGCCATACACAAAACACTGATCAATAAACTAGAACAACTAAGTACTGTTGCACTCTTGATAAGATGGATAGCTGCATGGTTACATATAGGACATGGCAAGCAAATACAGCAATTGGAGAAGTGAAATAATTGGCAGTCAGGGTGTCTGAGAGGGATCTGGCCTAGGGCCAGACTTGTTCAGATTTCTCTGTACTTATCCATTTAATTTGAGATTCATTCATTCTGCAGTCTGTATGCAGATGACTTGAAATTGTGTATACTGATTGCAAGTGTTACAGATGGGGCATGTCTGCTAAATAACTTGATTAACTGGACCATTTGGTCTCAGGCGTGCGATATGCTGATAAATACATCACAAATTAAGCTTATGAGATTTGGAAGACATAAACAGAAAGGTGAATGTTACATATAGCACATAGTGATTGAAACTGTAGATTCATTTATGGACCTGAGTATTTATTTAGATACAGCTTTGAATGTTTTGAATGATATCATAATCCTGGACTGGAGTACAGCTAACTGGGACTGGAGTCAGTTTAGGGAATATTAAGTCTCTGATGTAATCTATGCACTGCCTATTTGCGCACTGCTTAGCAATGTACAAACAAGCCACA
>NC_056725.1:1074128769-1074263769 GCF_019279795.1 Protopterus annectens
AAATCCAAACTGTATAAGGTCAACTGTGTGGAGATTATCTATATCTTTATTTATAAGGTCCATGATGATTTGCCCCATAGCTTGCAGATATGGTTATTCAGTATAATAGGTATATAGTTTCTGGGGTCAGTGGATGCACCACCTCTGTGCATGGGGATAACGGTGGCTGTTTTATAGTCAGCCGGGACAAAGTCGGTGATTACACTATGATTGTTAAAAGTTCCCAATGGAGTTAGTACTCAATGTTGGAGCCCATGTAACACTCAGCCTGGGATGTTATCAGGTCCCATAGATGCTGTGTTTTTGTCCATAGAGATGCCATTTTCAAACTGCTCTTTAAAGATACAAGGTAGAGGACAGGTGGTAGGGACGTCATGGGGTACTTGTGGTGGGGATAGGGGAGTGATGGCTTCACAGAACCTGTTGGCCAACAGGTTAGCTATGCTAACAGACTATGTATATGAGGTATCATTAACCATGAGTTCAGCACAAATGTTGGCCTTTCCTTTTCGGTTACAGATGTTACTACAGAATGCCTTGAGGATGTCATTTGTGGAGGAGGCTAAACTGGACCCATACTTTGTTTTTGAGAACTTCACAACAACACTTATTTGCAAGTTTAAGCTGAGGAAGGAGTGTTTCCAGTTTAGGGGGATCCCTCCCTCCTATCCTTAGACAGCAATGTATTTCTATTATTCTAAAGCCTCTTACTGGCAGTTGTCCACCAGACAGGTTTGCTTCACTAAGAGGAGCTTGTTCTTCTCATGTCAAGTAGACCTGAGTCAATGCAGTCATACATGTGTTCGTATAAAGCATTGATGTAGAACTTGGCAGAGTTGCCAGTTACATCTGAAGGAGAAGGTGCAGTGAAGCTATTTATACCATTCCATATGAGGTTATAATCTGGATTGGTGAATGTCTTTAGTGTATTTGCTGCAAGGGATGGGGGTGTCAGGTGTGATACCTAATTTGAATGAGACTGATATGTGGTCAGATCTCACCATGGAGGACCCCACAGTGGGGGTGCTACAGTGTTTGTCCATATTGATAAGCACCAAATCCAGTATGTTAGCTCGCATTGTGAGGATGTCAACCAGCTGGTCCAGGGCATTGTAGATAATGAAGTTGAGTAACGTTTGGGCAAGTGAATTTGTGCATGAGTAATCTACCCAGTCGGTGGATAGTACAAGTCACCTCAAACCATGGTGTCCAGATGTATCTTGATAGAGTCATGTAGATCCCAATAAGCAGAGTGGGTGTCCCAATTCATGGAGGGGCTCCTGTAGCTGGCAATGACTTGAATAGATGCCCCACAAACAGTCAATAGCACCTGATGTGCATCCATGGAATAATACTGTGTAACCAATGTGGGTTTGTATATATCCTTAGTGAATATTTATGCACCGTCATCAGTAGTCTGCATGCCTTCAGTTTGAGGTCTGCATGTATGGAAGGAGGTGTAGCCTGGTATGGCTATGGTGCCCTTCATAGCCATAAACCAGGTGTCTGTGACTGCACAAAGGTCTGCGTGTTCCAAGATGAGGACAGCTTCCAGTGAGTGCAGTTTCCTGTTGACACTCATAGTGTTTAGCAGCATAACCTTGATGTTGTTTGTAAATGGGTTTTTACATTGGAAATTTTGTCCTTGAGACACAACCTATAAAGGGCACTATGGGGGTAGCAATAGCCTTGACTTGTTATCTGAAATCCCAGGAGTGACAGATAAAGACCATCTGTGGCAAAGCATCAAGGTCTGTTGAGCATGTCATCCCAGTCTGACAGATAGTGGATCCCCTTAGACTGACACCAGATGCTAAGCCTATTATTGAAATCAATCATCTTCTGTTTATATTGAGGCATCATCCTAGCTGAATGCATAATGCTGTTGATGGCCACATGCATTCCTGTCTGAGACACATACTGCGGGAGCTCAGTCATGTTTGTCATCACACAGTACAGAGAGGAACATCTTATGTTTTACACAACAACAGGAGCTATGATGTAGTCGTAATAGTACCTGTTGACAGATTTGATTTTATGTATGATATGTCATATCCTGGCAACTCACACAGCTGACCATGATCTTTACCTTATCTAGCCTGGTGGAAGAGCCATCAGTGTAACTCATGATGTAATCACTTAAGACTAATATGTTTCAATTTGTGTTTTCTGGTAAGGGTTTGGCCAGTGTGAGAGTTGTGCATTAGTCATTAAGTGTACTGTGTTCTGCCATGGTAGTAATATGTGTACCGTATTTGCATTTTTGTTTGTGAGGTGTCTGGTGTTTAGGTATGCTTCTGGTACAGACTGCCACATATGTAGGTATGTGTTTTGTGGGACTGAGTGGAGTAGGAGTTGAGGTGGGCATGTTGACATCACACTCATTTTCATATGTACTGACAGGTGTGTGAGAGAGCATGGAATCAAGGTTTTTAATATAGATGCATCTCTCAAACATTGTGTTTGCGTGGAGTAGGAGTAGAGGTTTGAGGACACTGTCCACATCTCTGCAACAGTCAGCAGTAATGTTATTATTAATAGATTATTGCTTGTATATACATCACAACAGGCCATGGTTAGTCAGTGGCCTGATGGATATTTAGACATAGCAAGTTGTAACCTTTATGGTGTCATTCTAAGGTAAAACAGTTCCTGACAGTGTGGGATATCATGGTAGATTGAGTACACTGTTTGCCAGGCTTGTGACACTTGAATGAACCATAATCCTCTTATTAGGCATGGTCACAATAGCATACTTACAAATGTGACAATGTACCACTCCAGCAAAGTAAGGGTTATGTTGCTACACCCTTGGAGTTCACAGCCTCAAACACACTCTCTGTAGGCACTCTTTGCAATGAAGATGTGCATGTCCATCCATGCGCAGAAAACTTGTCCAACTTTGCTGTCATTACTTTAGCCTTACAAGCCTACAATGGCCATCAAACAACCAGACAGCAAATGTATGTTGTGTGAAATGATGTGGAAACACAGTTTTGTGTTCTGGGAACATAAATGTACAGTATGACATACCTAGAAGATGTGGGAGGGACAGAGACATTGCCCATAGGTGACCACCTGTCTGCATTAGGCCTCACATCCATGTCACGGAGATCAACACCATTATGCTGTTGAAGGCCAGGCTGCATGAATTGCTGTGAAACTGTCACCTAACATGGATCACTGCCACTGTGGAGCTTGATAGAGCAACCTGGGATATCAATGTCACCTGAGACTTAACCTTATATTGTGATGCAGTGGCTGTGCTCCTAACCACCATCAGGTCAATACCCTAGTGAAATGCTATGTGCCTCAGAACCCAAGTCATAATACATGCAAACATCAAATGATTGGTCTGGTTGCTAATTATGGCATCTGCCTGGAAAAGGCTACAACAAGCCTACAGAGCCTTACATCATGTGAGACAAGTGTGTGGATCAACAAACAGGCTGTGACCCACTTCTTATCTTGAGCTTGGTGCTAAAGATTTGCTTCTGCTGAGAGACAAAGAATAGGAGCTTTGTATCCCACTACAGTGAGGCCATGTTGAGAGAACACCAGTAGTAGTAGTCAGACAGCAACAATTCAGGTGACTCTCTTCTTTCCATCATTCGTCATAACCTAATTGCTCTTTTCTAGTATGCACTGCTTGATTAGTGTGTAACTTCAGCATAACTGCCTAAATGTGCCATTCTTAACTTTCTAGGTGTATGTATTACTTTCCCCTCCAGTATTTGACAGTGCTCTGTATAGAACCACACACCTTGTGTAATATTTTTCTCAGAAACCATGATGGCATTAACTCCAATACTGAGTTACACACAGAACAACCAGCATGCACTGTCTAGCATTGGCCCCATAGTTGCGGAACAGATACTTGTGACATTGAGCGATATTATCAATACAACTGTTTAATCAATAATACCAGATCAGTTGCCTTGGATATGTGGATTTCCACTATGATCTTTACCACCCTGGTGGTTATGGGCATCCTGAGGCAATGTAGAAATTGCCACATGTTTACCAGCAACCACTTCATTATCAAACAAACTGATATGGTATATGAGAGATGTACATACATAGGTTCATAGGTTCACAGGTAGGTACTAGGCTATTGGCCCAAGGGCCTAAGTAAGCCCAGCCAACAAGGTTCCCTGGCTTATGCCACCCAAGAAAGTTAATTTCCTGTGCCCCTGTCGAGCAGAGCCACATAAGTGATCCCCGGGGTGTATTTCCTATTTCCCATCCACTCATCAAGATTTTTCTTGAAGAGTGCTATTAAGGAACTTTGCTTGACAGAGATGGATAGCTTGATCCAGAGTATAGGACGTCTCTGGGACAGGAATCTATTCCTCCTGCATGTCCTGTTTATTGTGGTGACAAGGTTTAGGTCCCTAGAGCATGTAGCTCAGAGGGATTGGGATTTCTGTAGGTGTAGCATGTCCAACAGCTCTGGGTTTAACATAGCTTTATCTGTTAGGTAGAGATCTCTGCAGAGTAGGTGATATGCTACAGAGTAAAGCTGGAGTTTTTTGAGACAGTCAGAGTAGGGCATGTGTTTGAGACCAGTAATCCCCTTTGTGAGGTACTTCTGTGGCCTTTCCAGCTGCTGCAGATGTCTTGTTAGGTACATTCCTAAAGGGCCGTTGTACTCTATAATGGGTGTAATGAGTGCTGAGTAGAGGGGAACAATGACCTCTTTCTTCCTGGATGAGAACCCTTTTGTGATGAGGTGTGCCACAAAGAAGGATTTCCTGACTACTGTGGTGATGTGATTATCAAAGGAGAGGCTATTGTCCACCTGGATCCCAAGGTCTCTTATCACACATTCAGCATTATGTCGACTGCCATTTATGTGGTAGTTCATGGGTACAGAGTTTTTACCAAAGAGGATGACAATGCACTTTTTGGCATTGAGCTTGAGACCATGCCTCTGACACCAGGAATCTGTCTCAGTGAGGCCCTTCTGTAGGATGTCCACATCATTTGGGGACTCGACTATGGATCCTAGTTTGCAGTCATCTGTAAACTTGGTTAGCCAGAGGCCTTCTGTGTTAGCCTGTACTTCAGATAAGTAGATACCAAACAGGAGAGGTCACAGGACTGAACCCTGTGGTACTCCCCTTGTCACTGGTTTGAAGTCAGATTTGGAGTCTGCAACTTTTACAGTGTAGGTGCTGTCAGTGAGCCAGTTGACAACCCATCTTGTGATGTAGGGATTTATACCTAGTCTAGTGAGTTTAGCTATAATTCCAGAATGGGGGATGGCGTTAAAAGCCTTGGCGAGGTCAAGATTGGCTGTGTGAACCACCTTACCCTCATCTACGGCTTTAGTGACTGCCTCAAAGAAGTCGATCAGGTTCAGGGGGCATGATCTGCCTTTCACAAACCTGAACTGGGTGGGGTCCAGAGTCTGGAGGATACCAAGGTCTTTGTTTATGAGTTCCATGATGATACGTTCCATGGCCTTGCAGACCAGGCTCGTCAGGCTAATAGGGCAATAGTTCCCAAGATCAGTGGTGGCTCCCCCTTTGTGGAGTGGGATAGCTGCTGCTGTGTGCCATTCAGTGGGCACAAAGCATGATGTGAGACTATGATTGAACATGGTGCTTAGGTGGGGAGCCAGTTTGTTCTGAAGTTCGTATAAAACACAGCGTGGGATGTTGTTCGGTCTCATAGATGCTGTGTTTTTGGTTTTAGAGAGTGCAGCATTTCCCTGCATAGATATGATTACAGGGACTCTGCATTCTTCCTGTATAGATATGGGCCCTTTAGGGGATGAGAGGGGGCTAAAGTTAGCACTGAACCTATCAGCTAGGATGTTGGCAATATCAGTTGGTTCTGTAATTTTCATGCCACTGTGCTGTAACTCAGAGCAGATCTGGGTATTTCCATTGAGATTCTTCACATAGCTATAGAATTCTTTGTGGTTGCCCTTAGAATCAGTGTTGATTTTGTTTTTGTAGCTAGCTTTGGAGGATCTTATAAGGGATCTCAGCTTCTTATGGAGGCTGACCAGGGAGTTCCTCCACTCGTGGGATTTTTCTCCCTTTTTCAACAGTTTCTTCCTTCTGTTGTACAGTTTGTTTATGGCAGGGGACCACCAGATTGGATTCCTTTTTTTGGAGGATAGTGTCTTGGTTCTGTTTGGGATAGCATGATCCATGCACTCATGTAAGTGCTTATAGAGTGCATTTGTGTAGGATTCAGCAGTCATAACTGTATTGTCCATCTGCATGGGTGTCATGAAGTTGGCCACTTCTGTCTTAAGAAGCATGAAGTTGGCTTTGGAGAAATTTTTTACCATGGTTTCCGTAATCGTGGGTGGGGGTGGGATGTGGATATCTAGGGTGATTAGCTTATGGTTGGATCTGTCCAACAAGGATTTGACTTCAGTTGTTGAACACTGGTCACTCATGATGGTAATGACTAGGTCTAGCATATTGTTGTCCATGATGGGGTGTGGATAAGTTGATCCAGGGCATTGGAATTTATGAATTCCACAAAGCGCTGAACGAAGGATTTGGTACATAAGTAGTTTTCATAGTTAATGGTGGGGTAGTTGAAATCGCCAATTATTAGGGTGTTTGGTTGAACCCTAATATTTTCCAGTATATCAAGAAAACAGGAGTGGGAATCCTGGGGCATGGTGGGGGATCTGTAGCAAGCTACAATTTGGATTTTAGTTTTGCCCAGAGTTAGTTGCACTTGCATAACCTCGCATGCATTATGCTGCGCATCTAGCTTGGAGGTGTGGATATCCTTAATGAATATGGACACACCTCCGCCTTTGGTGTTCTGGTCCAGGTTAGATGGCTGAAAAGTGTGGTATGAGTTATAGCCTGGTAATGCAGGAGTGCTCTCTCCAGAACCTTGAACCAGGTCTCAATCACTGGACAGATATCGATGTTCTCCATTTTAAGGAGGGCCTTGAGTGAGTGCATTTTGAGATTTAGACTTTTTGCATTGAGCAGCATTATCCTCAGTTTTTGCTTGCCTGTTCCTGTTATGGTGATGAATTTGTCATTTGAACCTTGCCTAAAAAATGCCTTATAGGGGTGGCAAAATCCTTAGACAGTATCCAGAATCCCAGGGGCGACAGGTGCAGGCCATCTCTGGCAAAGCATCATGGTCTGTCGACCATGTCGTGGCAGGATGCTACTCAGGGCTAGGGTCATACCTGCCTGGGCTACAAGATCAGAGAGCTCTTCCATGTCTCTTTTCATGTAGTGCAGGGAGGTATGTCTCAGATCATTCACACCAACATGGACAGTGACAGAGCCATATTTGTAATTGTTGTGGAGTGACCTGAGTGCATGGGTTATGTGGCGGATCCTGGCACCCGACAGGCAACTGACTGTAACCTTCTCCTTGTTTAGCCTAGTGAGTGTGACATCAGTGTGCCTGACTATAGAGTCACCTGTGATTAGTGTGTTGGATACATTGGTTTGCCTTATGGGCTGTGGTTTACTGGCACACTGAGTCTGTGGGCCATGTGTCATTTGGGTTGCGTTGTGGGTAGAGGTTGCTTGCATTTCTGCTTTGGAGGTCTCTGTTGCTTGAGCAAATTATTATTGGGAGCCTTTGAGAATGTTTTTGTGTTTCTATGTGTGGATTTTGGTGGTGTAGGTTTACTGGGACTATGTGATGAGTGTGGTGTGGTGCAAATGGTTACCTTCTCCTCCTGACTGTCAAGTTCAGTCTTGGTTGGAGAGAGCTTTACCTCCAGTTTGGCTAGATAAGTGCATCTCTCACAGGTTGTGGTGTTGGGTGGTATGAGGAGAGGGTTGTCTGTGTACATGAGGCAACTGCTACATTGCCTCAAGATGCCCAGATTCATCACATAGACAGGTTGAGAACACAGGGAGCTGACCCTTGGAAACACCTGAATAAAAAAACTACTTTCCTCCAGACAACTGAGGAAAGGGAGTATAAGAGCTGTTTTTCTCTAAGCAAGTGAGGAAAGTAAGTAGCACTCCCACTGATAAGCTAGAAGGCTTCCCTCCAACACAGAAAGGCTTGGGGGGCTCAGAAGCTTACAAGCAGTCCTGGATACAGCAAATCTGTATCTGTACTAAACTAGTTACAGGAAAGATGGGAAACAAGCACAAATGCGGGCTTTTAAACCAGTAAGTTGAAAGAGATGGAAAAACTGCCCAATAAACTACAATTTCTGGGCCAGAAACCACTCTTGTGGCAGATAGGCTACCTAGTGCTTACCACTCCCTCTGATAATCTAGAAGGCTTCCCTCCAACACAGAAAGGCTTTGGGGACTCAGAAGCTTACAAACAGTCTTGGTTACAGCAAATCTATATATGGACTAAACTAGTTACAGGAAAGGCAGGAAACAAGCTTAGAATTTTTTTTTGGAAAGTGGAAAGGGAGAAAGGAGAAACGGAAGATAATTCAAAATTAATGACCTAAGTTGCTTGTCCTTCACAAATGTTCTCTCTGTATTAGGTAGAATGAGCTAGTGACACTAGACTGCAATAGAGCTGGGTTAGAGCTGAACAGATGGGACTGGTAAGAGTGTCTGAAGTCAAAATATGATCTCACTGTACTCGGTTGAGTGAGCAAATGAGGAGCGGGCAATTCCAAAGCCACCAAGATTAATACCAAAACAAGAACAGGGAGGGCGGGTGGGAAACTAACTGCAGAGACACAGAGAGACCACAGTATTCTATGAAACAATTAAACAGAAAAATAAATAACTACAGAGAATATAACAAAAATAACCCAACTGGGTATAAAACTAATAAAATAAAACAACCACAACCAACAGTGTACTTCCGAAGCATTTAATATTGCTCCACACACTAAGCCTTTTCACCATTGAAACATGGATACATGCATGAATACAAAATTAATACGGCCTATCCCCCAGGTAGCAAAAGGTGGGGAGTTAAGGCCAGATATAATGAAAGTACAAGTGTATACATGAATGATGAATATAATGAGTGTTTTTGGGAATGATGATGTTGACTAATATCAACAAGATTTTTTAGATCAACCCCCAGAGTTGAGGAGGTCAGAACACCTACAAAACAGGAGGGAAGGGTTGGAAAGAAACCAGTATTATGCTGAATGACAGCAGGATCAACCACAACAGTGGAAGAACAATTATCATCAAAAAAAGAAGGGACAGTGGTCCAACAACAATTACAACAAGAAGAGACATTAATTATGGACAATATTGTGGAAATATCCACTTTCTATAACAATCTAGTGTATGCTTCTGACGATTCATTGTTTGTACATACGAATGTTTTGCCTACTTTAAAAGTTTTTAAAAAATCTGGTTTCAATGTGTATAACTACAGTGCCATGGATATAAAATAAGCACATCATGATTTATTGAGTAAAGGCTTTTCTTTTGCTCCTGAACACAATTTCAACATAGTTGATGTTTATTCTAGTATTAGATTGTATTGTAGACAGTTACATTTGGCTGTATTTATTAAAGACTGAATTGAAGTAAACAGTATAGTGAGAAATGATCTAACAACAAGTGGCTTAACTAAAAAAAGCACATTCATTCCACCATATAACAGTGAAGTAGCATTATTTGAGAAAATGTGTATTGGAGGGTTAATGAATGTTATCAAAAGGAATCGTAAAGTTTACTATGAAGATAATTTGAACAGAAGTGAAAGGGAGGCCCTAACAGAAATGGTAGGCAATAGTGAATTAAGAATTATGAAACCAGATAAGGGTGGGGGAGGGGCTGTAATAATGTCTAGATTTGATTATACAGCCAAAATGCAGGAAATTCTGGATGACCCCACCACTTATCTTCGAGTTTCTCAAAATGAGTTAAATATAGCCTAACATAGGATAGATTTGTTTTTGTTGGATGCATTACATCAGGGAGCAATAAATTGTGATGATTACAATTTTCTTAAGGTTGATTACCCAGTCACCCCTGCTGTCTTTTGAATTCCTAAAATCCATACAAAAATTGTATGATCCACCATTTAGAGCCATAGTGTTATCCAAGCGTTCTAAAACTGAGCCTATGGCAGCATATGTGGATAAAAATACACAGCAGATAGTGGCTGGGGCTCAACATATTCTTTTTTTTTTTTTATATTTTTATTCATTTCCAAAAACAAGAAAACATGAATGCAGGTTATTTATGACAATGAAGTATTTACAAATTATTTAAAAAGGTAGGCTAAAACCTCTAAACAGATATCAAACATTAAAACCAAAATGAAGTATTTACAAGGGTGTCTATTGTTGACATATAATTGACTTTCTATACAATTGTTTCCTGATTATAATTTGCTGCAGTCATTATTCTCCAGTATTTCAGTTACTTTTTGCCATGCTACGTATAATGATGTAGTTCTTTCAGTTCTTCCTTTAATAGTGTTCATTTCCAATTGCAATACTGCTGACACCATATTCATGAATTGCTTAAAAGTTGGAGAAGCTTTGGATTTCCAGTTTGATGTGTTCTTCCTTGCAAAAGCTAGGAGTGTCCATAAGATTACATATTTTGTTTTTGGCACACAGTCGGGTACAGGTGCATTAACAAAATAATAGATTTGGAAATCTGGAATTTATCATTGAATACCATTTGCAGAAAATAATTTATTTTATCCCAATATGGTTTAATCAAATGGCATTCGTAGAACATATGTTGCTAGTCTGCTTTTATTGATAAATCACATCTCCAGCAGCCAATATTTTTCTTAAACATAAGTTCCATTTTATGAGGGGTTACATAAGATCTGTGTATGAACTGCCATGTAAAAAAGTCTCCAATGTAATGAAAGTGATGTCTGCTTTGGAGAGAGAAGAATTAGTTTTTTATCTCTGTCATTTGGCACATGTCCATTAACTGATCTATAATAATTCCATATTTTGTCTTTATTATGCATTTTTATTTTTTGTTTGTTTTATAAATAGATGATAAGTATCCCTTTCCAGTAATGGGTTGATTCGTTAGTAATATTATATGTTCTATAAGGTTAGGAACATTTTGTCTTATTGATGGTTGCATTGTTTCTTGTTTGCTTAATATATACTGTCTTAATTCTTGTACATGCAACCACGAACTATCTTCCATATTTAATTTCTGTTTAATCTGGTCTATTGTCAGAGGTTTTCCAGAGTTTAGCAATTGATGCCAATATATTAATCCCTTTTCTTTAAGCATGTTGACTACTTCCATATTAAATGTTATTATATTACCTTGTGTGTACGCTACTGGATATAAAAGAAATTACCATGATTTAATATCAGAATTGCTATTAATAAGATTTTGGAAAATTTTTAATGTATAAGTAATGTATTTGGAACTTATATTTTTATTCTTATGTATCATCATATATTCCTTCATCAGCCATAGAAAATTGTTTGGTATGAAATCTGTATACTTATTTGCTACTACAAATCCTGATTTTAACCAGATTCTCTCATGAACTAGCTTCCATTTTGATGTATATTTTGTATTTAGCCATTATGATATTGTTTTAATAATGGATGAATGCAAATATATTTCTATGTCTGGTAAACCTATGCCACCTATATCCCAATCATCTAGATGATACTTCATAGCTATCCTTGGTTTTTTTGGATACCATAGGAATCTTACCATTAAATCATGTAATTGTTTTAGGTGCAATTTAGCTGGTGGCAAAGAACAAGCTTGTATGACATAAAGAATTTTTGGAAATATGATCATTTTAATTATATAAAGCCTTTCTTCCATTGAAAAAAAGAATTTATTCCATCTTTGTATTAGATTTTTAATATTATTTAAGGTCTCTTTATAATTTGTTTCAATTGTAGTATCTAGGTTGTTAGTTATTATAATTCCCAAGTATTTAATTATATCATCGGTAGAGATATATTTATGGTATTTTTTATTTAGATCTTTTTATTAGTATTTATAAGCAATACATTTGTTTTGTTCTCATTAAATTTAAGACTTGAAAAGTTTTGAAAGTTTTGAATTGAGTCCCATAATGCTTTTAAACTGCTATTATTATTTTTAAGGTAATTAAAATATCATCAGCAAAAAGTTGAATTTTAAGCTCTAGGCTGTTGTCTAGTTGTATTCCTTCAATATTTTTATCCATACGTATATTATTTGCTAAGGGTTCAATGACTAGCACAAACAATAATGGAGAAAAAGGGCAGCCTTGTTTTGTGCCCTTAGTTATTTTAATAGATTTAGACAGACAAGATCCCAGTTTTATATAAGCCAATGATTTTTCATATAATGATTTTATTAACAAAGTGAAGTTGTTTGAGAAGCCATATTCTTCTAAAACTAACCACAGATAATCCCAGTTCACTGAATCAAATGCGCTATTTATGTCTAAGCTAATAACATTCATTTTGTTTTTTGCGACATTTATATAATCAATTAAGGAAAGAATTCTTTTAATGTTGTCATAAGTGTTCCTATCTTTTATAAAACCTGTTTGATCCTCCTCTATCAAAAGTGGTAGTAATTGTTTTATTCGAGCAGCATGTATTGCCATAAAAATTTATAATCTATATTAAGAAGTGAAATGGGTCTGTATGATGAACATTCACTGGGATCTTTATTTTGTTTCAGAATTGGTGATATTAATGTGTACTTCCAAGAAGGAGGAATGTCTTTACCATTTTTAACTGATGTAAAGACATTCAATAACAACAGCAAAGCCTCATTTGATAGTAATTTAAACATTTCTGGGGTGATATTATCTATACCTGGAGTTTTGTTTAATTTTAGCTTATTTACTTCAGCTTTAAGTTCTGTCATTGTTATTTGTTTATCTATTAGTTGTACCTGCTCCTCTAATAACCTAACTTTAACATTGTTTTTGAGAAAAGCTTTCAATGCTGAATGTGTTTCTGTTTTCTCATTTTGATTATTAAGTTTATGAAAAAATAGCCTAAAAGCTTCTAGTATTCCTTCTAAATCAGATACTTTCTTTTTGGTTTCTATATTATCTATTTCCTTGATTTGATTTGTTTTAATAATCTTTTTAGTCCTATTTGCTATTCTTCGTTGGTTTTTAGGGTTCATTGAATAGTAACATAGTTTAATTTTTTCTAAGTTGATCATTGTTTTGTGGTGTAGCGTCTCTGAGTATTTTTAATTAGTATTTTCTAGTTCTTTTATTAAGTTGGTGTTTCCATTTTGAATATCAAGCTTTAAATTGTCTACTTTTGACTGTAATTCCATTAATTCCTTATTCCACTCTCTTTGTTTATTTTTATACCATCCCACTGCTCTTCCATATAGGTATGCTTTCAATGCATCCCATATATATATTTCAGATACATCTTTTGTAAGATTGATATCTAGGAATGTTTGTGTCTCTTTAATATAAAATTCCTTAAAATCTTTGAGATTTGTTATGTAAGATGGTATTCTTGTTACTGATATCCTTCTCTATGAAACATAAGTCTATCTCAAACGTTATGGTCCGAAAATGGACATGAAATTGTCTTGACTTTATTTAATTTAGAGGTTAAATCCTTTGTTATGTACACTCTATCTATTCTAGAGTATGTATTATGTATATGGGAAAAATGTGTAAAGAATAGTGAATCTGGGATAGCATACTCATTTATGTCAACTATATTAAAAGTTTCAACAAACTCAGATAACAACTTTGTTAAAGGTGATCTCTTACGTGTAGTTTTAGTATTTCCGTCAGTTTCTTTTTTAATGCAATTGAAATCACCAGCTATGATTAAATTGCCTTTGGTATATTGTACAATGTCTTCTAAGTGTTGTTTGGCCACTCTAACACCTAGTCCTGGTATCCAATAAATATTCACTAATGTATATATCATTTCATTGATAGATATTGTCACTAGACAAAACATTCCTGCGTTGTCATGGAATGTGTTTATGATTTTAGGCATTAAAGTAGTGTTTTTCCACAAAATTGCTACTCCCCTTCACTTCTGATTATAGGTGGAACTTACTGGTATTGTATATTTTTTATTGTTTATTTTATTTATGTCTTCCTGTGTAAGTGTGTTTCCTGTAAAAATACTAGTTGCGCTTCACATAGCTTTAAATATCTATAAAGACTTCCCCTTTTGCAGCTATTATTTAAACCATTTACATTAAGAGATATACATTTTGCAATTGGATTTATATTAGCTTTGCTTTTATCCATATTCATATACTCGTATCAATGTGTAGATGTGTGTACATGAAGAGAATGACTTGTTCTTTCTTCTTCCAACAGTATTACAATAGATTATAGACACCCAATAAAAGTAAATTACAAGATCATAACTGAGAACAATATGAGATAAACAACCACCAAACCCCTCCATGAGAAAAAACATCTCATCCTTGAATGATCTAATCATTCAAGCGATCTCTCTAAGTCTGCATTTCAGCATCCTCCCCCGGCCCCGCCATATGGTAGTTTTATAATGAAAAGTATCTTATATATCTTTTAAGTATACATGCATCTGTCTTTACAGATTACTTAAATACAGTCTTTATCTATTGTTAATATTTTATAAAACACTAAGGCAACACAACTATACATAGATTTAATACTTAACTATTTGGTTTTGTTTAAATTGTAAAGGAAAATCTTTAATTTTGATATATCTTTTGTGCAGCAATAACAGTTATGCATCTTAAAAATAATATGCTTGCTGTCTATCTCCCTTATAGTGTGAGTGGCATTCATAGGTATCAAATTTATTGTAATGGTCTACCTATATATATATATATATATATATATATATATATATATATATATATATATATATACATATATATATATATACATATATATATATATACATATACATACATACATACATATATATACACATACATACATACACATACAGACACATATATATATATATATATATACACACGCATACATACATACATACATATATGCATACATACATAAAAAAAAATGTTAAGCATTATATGCATCAGTTAACCATGCCACAAGTTGATTAAATCAGAAAGTATCCGTAACAATTAATATAACGTTACATTTGTATTGTCATTTATCAGTAATCTTATAGTTTTCTTTTAATTCAAAAAGTCATATTTTAGTGGTATGAATGCTACTAATTTGTTTTTGGCATTGGTATTATATAGTTTAGAACTATATTTCTTAGCAATTCCTAAATATTTATTAGTGCCACTGGCATATTTCATTGCTAGTGTACCACATATGTCATATGTCAAATAGCAATTCATACTCCTTATGATATTACAGGATTTATCTGCAGCGTTATAACTGTAAGGTTGGAAAATATGAGAAACAAACTAGGCTTTAAATATGCTATAACACAATTGTTTGGTACTTATTACTCTCAACTCTTCTACATACACAGGAAAAGATAACCTTATATGACCATCAACCATTTTCCTTCATTTTTCTCTTCATCCTTCTATTCTCCATTTTTAATAACTATTTGTTTCTATTGTGGCTTCTTTAAATTTAGTGAGGGTACTCCATATCATATTATAGATAATATACAACGTTCAAACAGAGAACATGCCCGATATAGAGACATATTCTCAACTCAAGTGGTCCACACCATATATTTATAACACTGCAGTCAGAAATATACTAATGAATATGCAATAACTAGCAGCTTTGCAGCATGTGTGTGTCTCTAACAAGTACATACCTATAGGATATTTAAAAAGAATAGATAGCATGTTCTTGTTTCATAATTAACAAATGCACACAGCCTGGTATTTACTTTCATAGACAGAAATTAGACCTGTTACTTATATGCATATCAGGTACCAACAGCAATATGTTAGTAAATGCCTATGCTATTCAAATCATATTTTAATGCTGATTGATATGAGATGTAGCTGACAATGGCTTTAGCGTTTGTGATGTTATATAATATATATTCAGTATTATAAGTAAACGTATGTTGCATGTCTATTTGCAATCTAAGGTTCAAGGCTGATCAATTTAGACATACAAGACAATCTCTTTAGCCTTGATTATATAATGGGAGTTACTGTGTCTCTACACAACCATACATTTTCAGTGAGGATGTTCAATATTAATATAACTTGCCTTTAATAAAAGCATACTTATAATTCAGCAGTTCTTTTCTATATATATATATATATATATATATATATATATATATATATATATATATATATATATATATATATAACAAAATCATAAGCAAGTCTGAGATTTTTTCTTGCTCATTACTGCTTAATGATTGTGCTACTTGAACAATTTAATATTTACAGAGTATCTTGATAATTAAACAGCAACTCCTTTTTACCCTTAAAATGCCTAATAACACATAGCTACATTCATGAACCTTAATTGACTTACTATCCTTAAGGTTGAGTACACTAGCTGCAGTGTGTTTACAAATATGTTATATAGTTCCAGTCAAGGACTTAAATATATTACATTTTTATAAAATTAAGTTAAATTATAGTAATTTACGTGGGTGATCTTATTAGAAAAGATTATAGTAAAGTCTGTATGTGTTAAATATTCATACAGTTTCTTCCAAATGATATACTTCTTTTTAAGCTTTGTGTGCTGTTTATGTGTGCAATTCAAAATGAATAACAAATATTACAATATAATAAAATGTCATGTATGTGTTGTTACCTTCTAAATTCATTAGGTACTTCAGTATACTTTTAATATTTGTTAAAACTGTAAAAGCACTTTGCCATCTCATAAATAGTGTGCTGGTTACTTTAAGTAGCTTAGGAGCTGACACCACACCCATACTGTCTTGTTTTAGTGCTGACATCACTCATGACTGTTTACTTTTATTTTGTGCTGTTAGAAGGTTTAACACACTGTAATGGATTCTAACTGAAGAACCTTCATTCAGGGGTGGTAAAATAAGAGTTCCCAGCTCGTGACCATGGCAGGAAGACAAAAACAAAGTAAGTGAAGTTTTTAGGGCTTTTTTTAAAATGAACACCAGCTCATTAAACTTCTATTAGTTTTCTTAACGTTAAGGGCAGATATGCAAGCCAAACAGTTGTTTGTTAGTCAAAAAGGCACTTTTAGCATCAAAGAATAGATAATTGCTTTTTAAGGCACTTTTTGACAGTTATTACTATCAGTTTTTATATATTATTATGTGTATTAAATACATCAGTTTAGATATTTCATGCAGCTTAGTGTAAATAATATAAAAAGGAATCATGCTCATTTAAACACACCACATTAATATGTCAGTGTAAATACATCATATTCTATACTAGCAGTAAAAGACAGGTAATTTATAAATGAACTATCTAAACATCATTTAGAGTTAGAAAACTCATGACTGTAAGTATTTACACTGTAATAGAGAAAGATATGTTACCTTGCTTTCTTTAGGGTTGTTTCCTTTGGTTATAAAATGTCCTGCTTATTTTGTATTTATATTGTTTCAAAAACTGACACATATGTAAAGCATGAATGCTTTCAAAGAACGTTTTTGCCTTTCAGAGCAAACAGAAGACAATAATGTTTGTGTTTTTCATATGTCTTTTATCTTTTCTTCTTCTTGTCAGCAGTGCTCCATTCATTTTTTTCTGAGTGACGCTTAACCCCAAATTGGGAGAAATCCATTTCTTCCACATTATCCAAGGTTTTATTAGCTGAAAGATAAGAAACTGTTGCTTGCAGAGTGTCAAAAGTTTTACGATCTTCAGTAAAAAATATTTTTATTCTTGCAGGGAACAGCAAGTGGACTTTAAGTTGTCTTTTTTTCAATTCCTTTATCAGAGGGAGACATTCTTTTCTTGCAGTTATAACTCCAGCAGAATAATCATTATCAAATCTGATTATGTTGTCTTTGTAATTAACTGGAGAAGTTGACCATGCTGTTTTTAAAATAAGTTCCTTGTCCTGTGATGAAAAAAACTTTTCTATTATTGATCTCGGGTGATTTTTTGATTTGATGGTTGATGAAGCAGCTCTTAAGGATCTGTGGGCTCTTTCAATTCCATAAGAAAGAGCTTCAGGCAATTTTAAAACTTCTGTTAACCAGGTAGTAAGAAAAGTCACCATGTTATCTCCCTCTGTTTTCTCTGGTAGCCCATAGATGCGAAGGTTATTTCATCTGGGCCTGTTCTCTAGATCCTCTATTTTATTTTGTAATGAAGCATTTTTGTTGTGATAAAAAATGTAGCTGAAGATCTTGTTCTAAAAGTCTGCCCTCAGTATCATTTAAGGATCTCTCTATGTCAGCTATTTGAGACTTCTGTTGTGTCATTATTTCTTGTAGTTGCTGTATTTGTTTTATAGATCTCTCCTCAAAAGTGTCCAGTTTGGTATTCATTTTGTCAAATTTCACTGACAAGTCTTGTATAGCATTTAATAAAGACTGTATCTCCTTTTTTGTCATCTGGTCCTGTGTGGTATGCTTAGAAAAGCTCATTTTCAGTAGATTCAGATACCTTCCTTCTTGTTTTTGACAGGAAAAATAATGTTTAAAGCCAAATTTTTTGCACTGTAGACGTCTAGTGATATTAGTAGAAGTAATACAACAAAATAGGTTTGTCTACAATATCTAGTTTTTAAAAATTCCTGTCAGAAATATCTTTTGAGTGCAGAGCTGAGAAAAGATGCTGCCAACCAGTCTACATCCTTGCCACGCCCCCGGGCTCAACATATTCTAAAGGACTCTTGGCATTGCTTGCAAAGGCTTAGTAATTTACAAAAAGAAGACATTGAATGGTCTTTCTTAACTATTGATGTAGTTAACTTATTTACAGTTATACCCCAAGATGAAGGAATAAATTATTTTACTGAAAGTTTAGTAAAGAGTAAGAGTTTAAGTAATGATAAAGTGAATTTTCTAATATCTTGTATGGAGATAGTACTTAAGAATAATTATTTGACTTTTGAAGGAGAGATCTTCCATCAGATCTCAGGAGTGGCAATGGGGGCAAAGTGTGCCCCCAGTTTTGGCAATTTAGTTTTGCTCCATTGGGAGGAAGAGTTTGTCCTGAATTCTATGAATAAAGAAAAAAATGTATTACATAATCATTTTCTGGACGATGTTCTGATCATGTGGAAAGGAAGTGAAGAAGAAGCTATGTCCTTCATTGAATACCTTAATGCTACTAAGTTTTTCAGATTCACTAGTAAATGGAATAATGAAACAATAGATTTTCTGGACATAACTTTAACTAAAACTGGTGATGTTGTTGAGAGTAAAATATATAGGAAGGAAACATACAGTAATTCCTTATTACATTACCAAAGTTGTCATCCTAGTCACCAATGTAGAGGAATAGTGAATTGTGCAAATGGTAAGATTGTCCAGATTAATTAGTGATAATAAAGTACTGGAAAAATAATTATATACATTAGTTGGGATGTTTTTGGAAAGATGGTATCCCCTCAAATTGTTGACTGAAATACGTAAAGAGGTATTAAACAAGAGGGACACATTGTTTCCACCTATACTTAGGGTGAATAATACGGAAATTTTGAGGACATTAAAAAGAAAAAAATGTAATGATTTGAGAGCTTTAGTTTTAAAATACAATAATCAGATGAAGGGGATAGAGGAACTAGTACACACAGCATGGGATGTTTGTCTTAGTTGGGAACTCAAAAATATGTTTGGTTATGTTCCCAAAATAGTGTATTCTAGGGGAAGAAATATTAAAGAATTTTTAGAACAACATGTCCCCAGAAATACAATATCAAAAATGAATAGATGTGGGACTTGTAGATATTGTAGATTTATAAATGACGGACCTTATGTAAGTGTACAGGGTTTTAATAAAGACCATCCCATGCCCAGGTAAAGTAAATTGTAACACCCAAAGAGTGGTTTATTTAGCAACGTGTACCAACTGTAATGCATTTTACATTGGTAAGACTATCCGAAGGTTGAAAGACCGGATAGGTGAACACCTTAGGCCTATTAAGAATCATGATTCTCACAATGCTCTATATTCACATAGTATAGTTTGTGCAAACTTCAAGAGATTTTTATTTTTTGTCATAGATAGGGTTTGGTAAATGAAAGAGGAGGTGATGTAAAACTAAAAGTGGAATTATTAGAATATAAATGGCAAGTTATGTTGAATGCAACAATGCCACCTGGATTGAATAATTTCATTTCACTACGACCCATTTTGAGACAAAGGGCATACATAATCTAGATACTATAAAGTGTATACAACAAAAGTTAATTCAGTGAACGAACATGGTCAAATTTGTGAATAGTATTATACATATTTTTTATATATATATATATATATATATATATATATATATATATATATATATATATATCGGGGAGGGCATTTATTTATTTATTTAGTGTGTGTTTTGTATGTAATTTGCATTCAATTTGATATATGTTTTATTTAGATATGAGTGAAGGGATAGTATCTTTTTAAGATGGTTGTGTCTTAAATGTATAATTGGATGATTACTGAGTGTATAAATATGGTCTGCTGATGAGCTACCACTCACTCTGATGACGCCATGTTTCAATGGTGAAAGCGCTTAGTGTGTGGAGCAATATTAAATGCTTCGGAAGTACACTAGTGGTCGTGGTTGTTTTATTTTATTAGTTAACTACAGAGAATATGTCACTAGAGATAAAGCTCTCACATAGAAATACTCCTAATGTTAATAAGGTAGTCAGTGGTACACACACCGCACCCATCACACAAAATCCAAATCACCATGAGCTGAGGCACTGACATGTAATCTACATAAATCAAATCACAAACACCTTGTAGAAAAAGTCTAGATAACAAACACCATCAGCAGCCCCATGTGCACTCTGAAAACAACACACATAGCACATAGAGCAACTTGTCATGGAGGAACAACCTATAAGACAATAAGTCATATTAACACACGATCCAACATTCTAGTCATCGTTGACTTCATGCAAATGAGGAGCTGTTATTGAATCCCACACTGACACAAATGTTCTCCAAGAGGGGCTGACACAGACATAAAAGTTGTTGTCAGAGCCATAAGCTCACTAAATACCAAGAAATGCACAATACTGTCCTTTGGGAAGTCATCCACCCCTGGCAACTATTGTTTTGTCAGCACACCTCGAACAGTTGACAGAGTAGACAAGACTTATAGACACAGTTAGTGATCTACCCTTTACCTGTCATGTGTCTGTAATATTGTGGACATCATTTTATGTTGTGCAACCTATAAACAAAGGTATGGCATGTAAATCCAAGGAAGCCATTGTTCCACTGTAATCAACATTCAACAGACCTACAATTGGTGCAATGCCACCTTTGGTATGTAACTAGCCAGGCATATCTGACAACTGTTAACATCAACAAAGGTTCCTCAGTAAAGCACTATGTGGTGTACTTAACATGTCCTAGGCAGACCACGTAAAGGCCCTATCCATTTAGTCTGTCTTTTATATGCTTTGGAGGGAAGGTGTATGCTTGCCATACAGGGTAGTGTCAGATCCCACTCTGGATCTCTTGCATATCCATGAATCAAGTAGCACCAGAATTATCTCTTCTACAGACTTGCACCTTGCAGTCATATATAAAGGGCATGCTGGAGAGACAGGTATGTTACCCAGAGACTACATCCTATATGGAACAGGCTCCACATTTCCACCCTAATGCAAATCAAGTGCAAGTTACACAACTGGATGAGGAACAGGACATTCATACCTGCTTGTGGATCAATGTCTACAATGGACACAGGGAAACTATAGATGGTTCATCCCAAACACCCCGGCTTGTAGATGTTTTAGCTCACCAAATCCTGTTTGCACTTATCAGTGGTATCAGACCTTGACAGTGTTTAGAGATGCATGGCTTGGCTTAAAGAAGCCCTTGTGTTTGTTAGGCTACTAAACACATGAACCTATGAACCCCAGAGCCTATACTGTGTTACCTTTTTGATGACATTTGTCTTGTGTGCTGACATTCAATTCTGTGCTCTGACGTTGATGGGTTGATTGTAGATGTGTACCCATAGGTGTGTCCTACACCTATGGGTACACACCTATGGGTACACATAGGTGTGTCCTACACAGTCCTGAAAGTGAGGCATAAATATTTCCATGTGACACCTGTCATTGTTTGACTACACAGCCATTACAACAACATCCATTTTAACACACACACACACTGTTATGGTATAACCATTATATATGGCAATGTATAAATTCTGAAAATTAACAGTACAAGTAGCATGTCAAAAGCAACATTTTATGAAACAAATTCATATTAATGTAGATAGTCACTCTGTGTGTCAGACACATAGCTTTATTTCCCTGCATCTATGATAGAGATGAGAGGGATGTGGCACAGGTATCATTACTTGCACATGGTTTTGTGTGGTGGTATGGAGGCCTAGGCTGACCCAATAAGTTGGAAAGCTTGTGTGGTCAGGAAGGGATGCAGGCAGAATGGACCATGGAAATGTGGTATGTGTGTCTGTAGGTGACCTGAATATGACAGTGGTATGTGAGTGTCTGCATATACACAGCCAAGCTCAGTGCTACCCCTAGGTGTCTGTATGTTGGACAGCTGTGAGGTTTGCATTGTAGAGCTGACAGTTCATTGTGTCTGCCCCTGAGCATGTGAACTGGCTCTGCCAGGATTTGCACTGGCACCTCCACACCCAAGGTCAGATGCTGTGCTACTACCTGTCAGTGACTGCTGTATGCTAGGAATGTGTCCTCCATGGGATCACCTAGGATCATGAGCCCATCGCCTGCCACATTTTGGTGTGGACAGCACAGTCCCCTCTGGAGCACTGGATGTGCAGCCACTACAGGAGCGTGATTCTGCATGGCCATGTTGACTCTGAGCAGATGTAGTTACTGATATATGTCCATGAGGTCGACGCTCAACTCCAACCAAACATTCCATCACAGACAACATGCATTCCAAGGCAGATAGTGTGTGATCTGTCTCAGACCAATGCCTTTCCACTGCATCAATGAAACCAATCCAGGGTGTCAGCAATCCTGTGGAGACACTTATGGATGTCAGACTGTGCTGCATCCATAACCCTGAGCAGTCATCTGGAGTTCCTTTCTGAATGTGTCTGTGCCTCCATGATGGTCCTAAATATATGGCGAGTAACATGAGATGAGTCACCTGCAACAGGTGGTGGAGGGACAGTAGGCCTCCTACGAGCACCCCTACCAATCCGCCTGTGTGGAACCTCATCAACTGTTTGGCTATGGCCAGTATCAACAGTCGCTTCAGCCACAGCAACCACACTTCTTTGTCCAATGTCCCCAACCTATGACTATCCAATATCTGTGGCCTCAGGGGACTGGGTATGTTCGGGCATAACTGTCTGTGTATGGGGATAATTACAGTGGACAAGGAATGTAAGCCTCTGTGTCAGATTCAGCCCCTGCAACCCGCAGCTGTGCCTCACGTTGGTCATCATCATTATCAGAGTCTGAAGAGACACTGACATCAGGTTATAAAGGGGACAAACACCAACCTCCCTGGTCACCTGTGATAAAAAGGGAAAGGCAGTGCATTAAAACCTGAACTACTATAGTCTGCAATACTGTGTTGCAATATATGTAAAGCTGTATATACTGCTGTCACTATTATACACTTGTATAACCCACAACCTCATATACTAGGACAAGAGGACATTATTTTCTAACCCACATCTGTAATCATTTGGAAATAAATGTTTTTTAAACAGGAATCTCATAAGCACAGCATAAATGATATACACTGTTGACATTCTGCAAAACACTGCACAGTTGATAGTGATGGCAGTCTGCAAATGTTCTGGATAATGCTTTCAGATCAATCGCTGTGGTCACACCTACAAGGTATATATATGAGTCTAAACTGTGTACAGTCAGAAAATATCTGTACATTTGGCAAATATGCAGACAGTACATCAATCCAGCCAGCAGTCAAACAATGACATTGGAGCCAGTAAAGTGAACTAAATCTACATCCCTGTCAAAACAGTTTTGTGATTACCAGCAGCAGGAGCATGTCCCATTCCTATTCCTGATGGTCCTGGAAAAATGTGAGAGAAAGAGGTAGTGTACACAGCAGTGCACGTGTAAGTATAACAGGGCTAATACTTAAAAATATCTCACATTTACACTAGCTGCTATGTTAATAGGTATGTAGTTTACAAACTGTGCATGAGCTTAAAACTGCAGCTAAAGTCCCCTCCAAGAACACCTGACACCCACATAAAACTATGTGCACCCTGACACACTGAATACTACAGTATTCCAATGCTGATCCAAATAAGCATACCTGGATGCTCCTCTTGAATGGAAATGGTTACACCTGCATCCATAACATATTGATTGATGGATGCCTGGGAATTGTCCTGTGTTGCAAGCTTCACCAGGAATTCTTTTGTGGTTGACAGAGGTTGTTCTGTTGCAGGCCCACCACCAGTGACCTGACGATCCCTGGCCAAATCCGCTGCATGTCTTTGTGCCAAGTGGATCATGTCAGTGGCATGATGACTCACCTCCTCATATGTGTGATTCTGCTGACCCACAGCATTAATGTTGTGCACCACTTCATCCCACAAGGCTGTATGCTCTTGCCTATTTGCCCTTCATCTGGACAGCAGGACTTAGTGGTGTTGTCTCAAGACCACAATAATGAGGTCATTTTCTACCTCAGTGAAAGGTGCATGGCATCTGCCATGCATATCTCCTGAAATACAAATAAATGAGAACAACTGTCAAGCTCACATACATGGGAGTACAGTATGTAAAGATACAGCAATAGAGGAAGCCTATTGGCATTCCCCACTTGACTACACATCTCTTAATGAACAGTGTGCCAAACATACACAGGTTGTAGAAGTAACTAGGATAGTAGCAGTAGTGACCCACTGTTGTTTGTGACATTACAGATACTCATGTTTGATCACACAAGACACACAGGAGTCCATTGTAGTGTGCCACATAGCAGGGTAACCCCCACCCATAACATATATATATATATATATATATATATATATATATATATATATATATATATATATATATATATATATATGTGTGTGTGTATATATATATATATATATATATATATATATATATATATATATATATATATATAAACAACAGTGCCAACCAAATAACAGGGTACTACTACAGCTGCTAACAAAGGAAGTATCCAGGATACATGTTAGCCTAGTTAACACAGAACACTATACCTTTGCTATACTCTACATCCTCTTTAGATGTAACACAGCTGGAGATCACTGGCATGTCATTATTACTTTTCTAAAAAAGGCTTACTGATGTAATTCTTATTCGCCCTAAGTATATTCAAACATATGCATCATGTTGAAAACAAAAAGGTTACATACCTGATGCAGTACAAAACTCCTGTGTTGGAAAATACAGCTATATGAGTACTGTGTGAATGAGTTAACCATACATACTAACTCTCATACACAATTGTTCCCCTAGCTAGGTGTTTGCCTTTTTAAGATGGTTCTCATTAGCAGGTGATTGCCTCTGAACCACTCTGTGGTTCAGGAGCACTACATGCAGCACACATAGCTGATTTGTAGTATAATCAGCCAGTCCCATGCAACTACTCAACAATAAATGAGCCCTCAATGTAGATTCCATCCCTATTCTCACATTTTGGGTTGGAAATTACTGGGGTAGGGATTATGTCAGCACAGAGAGAATGTTTGTAGCAGCTACTTGTTACATACAGATGTGTGTGCTATAGGCTGAAGCTAATGCTGCTGCTGCAGGCAATAAGCATATTTAGAGAGGCTGCAGAATCTGCAGGGCAACAACACTTAAGAATAACTTTGAGACCTGTGGCAGCCTTGGTGTACTGCCAGAGGCTGATTGAGGGGACCCATCCTACTGGAAAGTAATGTATATGTTTAAGGTAAGTATGTTAGCCAAAGGTATCATTAACAGAGTAAAGGGAAATGTGCTTGTTGTATCCTAGAACAAAGTAGGGGGTACACTAACCATTAAGTCAACCAGCTGGATAACTGCCAAGTCATGTCTTATGCCATGGTAGTCATCTGGAATGTGTGAACTGGCAACCACTGCTTCTAGCACAACCTCCATATATGTATGTAACTTGTGCTGCTGTTGTTATCTGTAATATCACTAGCAAATCATTGTGGGCTGCTGTCTGATATGATTGGGCCTCATTTGAATTACATACTTCAAAATCCTCTGGGAATTCATACTGATGCATGACCTGACATCGTATGCACATACTAGTGTTGTAATAGGAATATTTTAAAAGTAGTCCTATCTGTAGGTCTTTTACTGCCATTATTTAGAAGCAAACATTCAAATTGTACTGCTTTGGGTGGATAAATAGGAGATGAGACAGTCATACATATTAGAATTTATACTGGTGATGTACACGTACATGTATTTTAAATGTTAGTAACGGCTGTATTTGAAACCTGGACCATGTGGACCAAAATTGACATTTTCACAGCATTTAACAGATTGAGCTGCCAAGTCATTGTTATAGCAGGAGTATTTTTTACAGGTTGTAGATATAATTGCACACTTGCCTGCTGTTACATACCTCACTAACATCTATTATTATGTGCATGGCCTTATAGTGATGTATTTCTCTACCAAAGACACAGTTAAATCTCCTATTTTTCCATTACTCATGTAGCAGGTATATGTTTACATGTTGTAGATATAATTGCACGGTTACTTGCTGTTACATCTATTCTTATGTGTATGCCTTTATATTTATGTATTTCTCGACCAGATTCCCAGTTACACTCCTATTTTTTCCATTAAACGTATAGCTGATTTGCATGATGCAGGACAATGTGCAGAATGGATTAAACATGCTTAATGATGGGAACTTGACAATTACTATATTTTGCTTAAAACATCTGTGTTAATTAACAGCTGTGTAGCTTGGCAGGTTGGTGCACTGTTCTGCAGGTGCAATCGTCCTGGGACTGAAATAGAGTGCAAGTGTAATTTTTGAATGTGATTACTACATTTTTAAATACATAAATCAATATACCACCATTTAGCTTAGCTTAGCAATGCAACATGTTGTGCAGCATCGCACAAAAATTCTTTAAAGAAAAAAATGGGGAGATAAGACAGCGCTGAAATAGGGTGCAAGCAGCGGGAAAAACATAGCAAAAGGCAGGTAGGTATGTGCAGGAAGGGTGTAGGTAAGAACCATAGCTATCCATTTGTTCTACAGCAACAGCTGTGCACTTTAACAGATCTTTTAGCTGAATTTGGACTGTCACTCCCAGAGAGAGGGGTGAGAATAACATAAGTGTGTTGTCAAGCCAATTGGACCAAATTAAGTGTGTGCATTGGACACATGTATGAAGTGGAGAGCTATGTATGAGACAATATATATTTTTTTAAGTTGAGAGTGGAATGTAGGGGAAGGAACATAGTTATGTGTGGGGGGTGGGTAAGTTGGGAAGTTCTGGAAGCTTTTGCAGACAGACAAGACAGCAGACAGGTTTGGTGTGTGACACAAGATGGGGGTAAACATCTTGGTTGGGGAGGGTGTTGTGGATTCCCAGTCTCATGGATATCAGACACGGCAGGAGTGTGGCTCAAGTCCTAACCCATGGGACTATCAGCACTGAACCTTCACTGCTCCTGTGGAGGCAGTGGTTGACGTTGGTGCATGGGGCCACACTGCCACATCAGGATGGACAGCATGTTCTCCATCCAGCATAGGTGTGCGCCAGCAGTTTGGCACAGCAGCCCATACACTATACCTGATAGTTCATCATGGGTAACAAAAGCAGCTCTCCACCTCCACTCTTAGAGGTGAGACCACCCCCAGCCTGTGAGGCAGAACTACCTGATGGAGCAGGTAATGCAGGACCAGCAGATGGGGCTCCACCTAGCTGCAGTCCAGACATGCTGGGCCCCAGCATTGCTGCCGGGGGAGCCAAGATAGGAGGATCATCGAGAACTGGCCTACCTTGTCGATCTGTGGTAAATTAAATATAAAGATAAATAAAGATAAGGAAAAATAAACATAACCAAACAAATGTAATTAATAACGTAATAGAAAACAATAATGAATAATGGAAAGAAATAGAAAATAATATGAGGAACACAACAATAAATAATGTAAATGAACATTTTAACAGCAAAGTAATATTAAATTATACATATGGCCAACATAAGAGGTTTTTACAAATAATATGATAATATCAAATAATAATAAATATAATTAATAAATAAAAGAAGAGAAGGGGTGGGGTGAGAGAGAAAAAAAGAACATTAGTAAATTCACAGATAATATAACTACACAGACCACTACTACATAAGTCTAGATATGTTAGATTTCACTCTTGACAACACCAGCTGCTTATATTGTAAAGACAATGCTACAAATACATAGCTCTCAACCTGTTGGCATGGGACATTATGGGTTAAGCCATACAATATGGTGGTAGAAAGACACATCCACAGGGAACATTTTTACACAGTCTGCTAATACATTAGTAGCAAGGTGTCCTGGTAACAGATTTGCCATTAAATTGCATTCCAAGTAATGTCACATATCTGCAAATCAAAGGACGAGACATATGGGCAGTAGTCATTACATTCTGCAAAAATCGTGATATTTGAAAGGTATGTTTGGGTACACTAATTTCATTAGACAGCTGGTCATTTCTCAGTTGGCTGCCATGGGATTAGAACCCGCAAGCAGTAACTACAGGAAGACTGAATATTTTATTTTAAACAATACATTTTTTAGACCACAATCTTCTTTAAAACTTTTATTGAGTCATGTGTGAAATCATGCATTTACACACATACATAGTTGTGTCTGGTGTCGGATTAGAACCCACAAGCATTAACTACAGGAATACTGAGCACTTTATTGGAAAATCATGATTTATCAAAGCACCATCTCCTTTAAAGCTTTTATTGTGCCATGTTGTATGGAATCGTACATTTACTCACATGTATAGGTGTGTCTGGTGTCGGATTGGAACCCACAGTCAGTGACTGCGAGAATACTGGGCACTTTATTTGAAAAATGTAATTATCAAAGCACCATCTCCTTTTACACTTTATTGGTTAATGTCACTTCAAATCTGTATAGCTGTCTAGGACTAACTTACTAATATATAACCTTTTCATTTACTGAGTACAATCTACAGCATATTTCAGACAAAATGAGCAGAACCCAAGCTTGACCTTTAATCTGGGTATTGCACTACATTTATTTCTGACATCTTTTGGCACATTATTTAGTAATTCACATTAACAGTTGACTGGTGTTGGATTAGAACAAACAAGCAGTGACTACAGGAATACTGAACACTTTATTTGAAAACTTTACTTATCAAAGCACCATCTCCTTTTAAACTTTAGTGATTAATGCTGCTTCAAATCTGGCATTTACACACATGGATAGCTGTCTAGAACGTCTGTTAATGTACTCATATACCCTGTACATTTACTGAGTGCAACCTACAGCATATTTTAGACAATAAGCAGACCAGAACAGTTACTCTTAATCTGGGTAGACCACAACATTAACTGATGGTTGGAAGCTATGCTACAGAGAACTGCATGCTTACTTGCTTTAACTTGCTTTATCATTTCAGATATCCACTGCCACATTAATAAAGATGTAGGCTGTCCCAGGTATTTCATACATGACTGTTAATATTGCAAAATCTGTATTTACTTTATTGTATTATTAACTTATGCGTTGTTATTACTTTGACGATTTTTTTTCTTACCAAATGTTTGCCTCATAGGTTCATAGGTTCATAGGCAGGTACTAGGCTATCTGCCCAAGGGCCTACGTAAGCCTAGCCAACAAGGTTCTCTGGCTTATGCCACCCAAGAAAGTTATTTTCCTGTGCCACTGTCAAGCAGAGACACAGAAGTGTTCCCCGGGGTGCATTTCTTCTTTCCCATCCACTCATCAAGATTTTTCTTGAAGAGTGCTAATGAAGAACTTTGCTTGACGTAGATGGGTAGCCTGTTCCAGAGTATGGGAAGTCTCTGGGACAGGAATCTATCCCTCCAGCATGTCCTGTTTATTGTGGTGACAAGGTTTAGGTCCCTAGAGCATGTAGCTCGGTGGGATTGGGATTTCTTTAGGTGTAGCATGTCCAATAGCTCTGGGTTTGACAGAGCTTTATATGTTAGGCAGAGATCACCTCAGAGTAGGCGATATATTACGGAGTAAAGCTGGAGTTTTTTGAGGCGGTCAGTATAGGGCATTTGTTTGAGGTCAGTAATCCTCTTTGTGAGGTATTTCTGTGGCCTTTCCAGCTGCTACAGATGTCTTGTGAGGTACATTCCAAAAAGGGTGTTGTACTCTATAAGGGGTCTAATGAGTGTCGAGTAGAGGGGGAACAATAACCTCTTTTTTCCTGGATGAGAACCCTTTTATGATGAGGTGTGCCACATAGAAGGACTTCCTGACTACTGTGGTAATGTGGCTATCAAAGGACAGACTACTGTCCACCTGGGTACCAAGGTCTCTTATCACACATTTGGTGTTAAGTAGATTGCTGCCTATGTGGTAGTTCATGGGTACAGAGTTTTTAATAAAGGGGATGACACTGCACCTTTTGGCATTGAGCTTGAGGCCATGGCTTTGATACCAGGCATCTGTCTCAGTGAGGCCCTTCTGTAGGATGTCCACATCATCTGGGGACTTGACTATGGCTCCTAGTTTGCAGTCATCTGCGAACTTCATTAGCCAGAGGCCTTCTTTGTTAGCCTGTACTTCAGAAAAGTAGATACCAAACAGGAGAGGTCCCAGGACGGAACCCTGTGATACTCCTCTTGTCACTACTTTGAGGTCAGATTTGGAGTCTGCAACTTTTACAGTGTGGGTTCTGTCAGTGAGCCAGTTGGCAACCAATCTTGTGATGTAGGGATTTATACCTAGTTTAGTGAGTTTAGCTATAATTCCAAAATGGGGGATGGTGTCAAAAGCCTTGGCGAGGTCAAGATAGGCTGTGTGAGCAACCTTACCCTCATCTCCGGCTTTGGTGACTGCCTCAAAGAAGTCGATCAGGTTCAGGAGGCATAATCTGCCTTTCGCAAACCAGAACTGGGAGGGATCCAGAGTTTGGAGGTTACCAATGTCTTTGTTTATGAGTTCCATGATGATACGTTCCATGGCCTTGCAGACCAGGCTCTTCAGGCTAATAGGTCGATAGTTCCCGAGATCACTGGTGGCTCCCCCTTTGTGGAGTGGGATAACTGTTGCTGTGCACCATTCAGTGGGCATAAAGCCTGATGTGAGGCTATTATTGAACATGGTGCTTAAGTGGGGAGCCAGTTCGTTCTGAAGTTCATGTAAAACACAGCCTGGGATGTTGTCCAGTCCCATGTATGCTGTGTTTTTGGCTTTAGAGAGTGCAGCTTTTACCTGCATAGTTGTGATTACAGGGACTCTGCATTCTTCCTGTTTAGATATGGGCCCTTTAGGGGGTGAGGGGGGTAAAGTTAGCACTGAACCTATCTGCCAGGATGTTGGCAATATCAGTTGGTTCTGTAATTTTTGAGCCTTTGTGCTGTAACTCAGAGCAGATCTGGGTTTTGCCACCAAGATTCTTGACATAGCTATAGAATGCTTTGTGGTTGTCCTTAGAATTAGTGACAATTTTGTTTTCATAGCTAGCTTTGGAGGATCTTATAAGGGATCTCAGCTTCTTACTGAGGCTGATCAGGGAGCTCCTCCACTCATGGGATTTTACTTCCTTTTGCAACAGTTTCTTCCTTCTGTTGTACAGTTTGTTTATGGCAGGGGACCACCAGATTGGCTTCCTTTTTTGGAGGATAGTGTCTTGGTTCTGTTTGGCATAGCATGATCCATGCACTTGTGCTTATAGAGTGCATTTGTTTAGGATTCAGCAGTTGTAACTGTATTGCCCATCTGCATGGGTGTCATGAAGTTCCCCACTTCTGTCTTACGAAGCATGAAGTTGGCTTTGGAGAAATGTTTTACCATGGTTTCCTTAATGGGGGGTGGGGGCGGGATGTGGATATCAAAGATGATTAGCTTATGGCTGGATCGGACCAACAAGGTGTTGACTTCAGGTGTGGAACACCGGTCACTCATGTTGGTAATGACTAGGTCTAGGATATTGTTGCCCCTGGTGGGGATGTGGATATGTTGATCCCGAGCATTGGAGTTTATGAATTCCAGAAAGTGTTGAGCTAAGGAGTTGGTACACGAGTAATTTTCCCAGTTAATGTTGGGGTAGTTGAAGTCACTCATTATTAGGGTGGTTGGTTGAACCCTAATATTTTCCAGTATACCAAGAAAAGAGGAGTGGGAATCATGGGGCTTGGTGGGGGATCTGTAACAAGTTACAATTTGGATTGCAGTTTTGCCCAGAGTTAGTTGCACTCTGATAACCTCGGATGCATTATGCTGAGCAACTATCTTGGAGGTGTGGATATCCTTAATGAATATGGACACACTTCTGCCTTTAGTGTTTCGTTCCAGGTTACATGGCCGAAAAGTGTGGTATGAGTTATAGCCTGGTAGTACAGGGGTGCTCTCTGGAGCCTTGAACCAGGTCTCAGTCACTGCACAGATATCGATGTTCACCATTTTAAGGAGTGCCTCGAGTGAGTGCATTTTGAGATTTTGACTTCTAGGATTGAGTAGCATTATCCTCAGTTTTTGCTTGCCTGTTCCTGTTATGGTGGTGAATTTGTTATTTGAACCTTGCCTAAAAAAGGCACTATAGGGGCAGCAAGAGCCTTAGCCAGTATCTGGAATCCCAGGGGCGACAGGTACAGGCCATCTGTGGCAAAGCATCGTGGTCTGTCGACCATGTCATCCCAAGCAGACAGACACTGGATCCCCTTAGAATGACACCAGAAGATTAGCCAATTGTTGAAGTCAGTCATTTTGTCCTTGTACTGCGGTATCATTTGGGGTGATGGCAGAATGCTACTCAGGGCTAGGGTCATACCTGCCTGGGCTACAAGATTGGAGAGCTCTTCCATTTCTCTTTTCATGTAGTCCATGGAGGTATGTCTCAGGTCATTCACACCAACATGGACAATGACAGAGTCATATTTGTACTTGTTGTGGAGTGACCTGAGTGTGGGGGTTATGTGGTGGTTCCTGGCACCTGACAGGCAGCTGACAGTAACCTTCTCCTTGTTTAGCCTGGTGAGTAGGACATCAGGGTGCCTGACTATAGAGTCACCTATGACTAGTGTGTTGAGTACGTTGTTTTGTTTTATTGGCTGAGGTTGAGTGGCACACTGAGTCTGTGGGCTATGTGTCATTTGGGTTGTGTTGGGGGATGGAGGTTGCTTGCGTTTCTGCTTTGGAGGTCTCTGTTGCTTAGACAGATTATTATTGAAAGCCTCTGTGAATGTTTTTGTGTTACTATGTGTGGATTTTGGTGGTGTAGATTTAGTGAGACTATGTGATGAGTGTAGTGTGGTGCAAATGTTTACCTTCTCCTCATGACTGTCAAGTTCAGTCTTAGTTGGAGAGAGCTTTACCTCCAGTTTGGCTAGATAAATGCATCTCTCACAGGTTGTAGTGTTGGGTGGTAGGAGGAGAGGGTTGTCTGTGTACATGAGGCAATTTCTACATTGCCTCAAGATGCCCAGATTCATCAGATAGACAGCAGAGAACAATGGGAGATGGCCCTTGGACATGCCTGAATAAAAAACTATTTTCCTCTAGATGTGTAGAAAGTGAGTACAAGAGCTGTTTTTCTCTAAGCAAGTGAGAAAAGCAAGTACACAAACTGTTTTCCTCTAGGTAATAAGGAAGATTGAGTGCTATAGTAATTAGTAGCTTATTTAGTGGTTACAAGTTCTGAACAAGTGCTGAGCATGAATAAGCAAACTTAAGTGCTAAAACTAAGAATCTGTATCTTTACTAGATGAGTTACAGGACAGAAACAAGTGCAAATGCAGGCTTTCAAATCAGAAAGTTGAGAGAGATGGAAGAGATTGCCCAAATGGCCAATAACTACAATTTCTGGGCCTGAACCACTCCTTATGTGGTAGACAGGTTACCTAGTGCTTACCACTCCCACTGATAAGCTAGAAGGCTTCCCTCCAACACAGAAAGGCTTGGGGGACTCAGAAGCTTACATACAGTCCTGGGTATAGCAAATCTGTATCTGAAACACCAGTTACAGGAAAGGTAGGAAACAGGCTTTCAGTTTTTTTTTTACAGAAAAGTAGCAAAAACAGTAGTAAAAACAATTCACATGCATTGCAAGCTAGCACACGAGTATGTAGCAATATTAGACCAAACACAGTTTAAAAAATGCAATTAAATTAAAAAGGACTAAAAGCAAGGGCAGAAAGAGTTTATTAGATAGAATGTGGTAAAGAGATGGGACTGGGGGAGTGTCCCAGATCAAATCTACAGTGGGCCGGGCAACTGCAAAAGCCACCAAATTTAAAATACAAGTCAAAAATAGGGAAGGTGGGTGGGACAAAACAAGTTTCAACAGAGATCTAAGCAACAACAAACAGTACAAACTCTAAAACCAAAAAATATATATACTCAGCTCTGTATATTTGCAGATCAGTCTCTCAGAACAGGGAGACAGTTTCAACAGAGATCTATGCAACAATTAGCAAACTCTATAACCAAAAAATATACTCAGCTCTGTATATTTGCAGATAGTCTGGAAGGCAGTCTCTCAGAACACAGGTTCCAGCAATGAAATGCAGGCTGTTACTAACAGGGCAAATTTTATGCAAGTGATCCTTGAGTTAGATAACACACAAGTTGTAAAACCCAGTTATACCAACTGAAGACACGGCAGAAAATAGGGGTGGGGGTGGTGGGGAAAACAGTTTCAACAGAGATCTAAGCAACAACTAACAGTACAAACTCTAAAACCAAAAAATATACTCAGCTCTGTATATTTGCAGATCAGTCTCTCAGAACAGGGAGACAACAGTTTCAACAGAGATCTAAGAAACAATTAACAAACTCTATAACCAAAAAAATATATGTCCCCATGGGACTGCACATATGGTAATAGAAGCAAACCATTATGCATACCAGTTTTGCATACATTCAGCTTGTATATATTTATAAATTACTTGAAAACATACTTACATACCTGTGGGGTGCACCCATCACTAGCATCTTGAACCCAGGTGTCCAAGGATCCACTCTTCCTATATTTCAGGCCATCATAGTGGTGATGACACTGCCCACCTGTGTGGGGGATACCAGTAGCACTGGTTAGGTCCCTGGCCAAATAATCCCAGGCTTACACTCTGAGCCCTCTTAGTCACCCTGCAGAAGCCAGGATCCATACCACGGTACCAGGAGTCCAATAAAAACCATGGACTCCTGCACATCCCTTTATGCCCTAAAATGCACTCCCTCTCCAACTCCAGCAGCCATACCCACAGTCATGGTCAGGCTCAAAGGAATGACGTGAAATTCCTGCCTATTGGCCTTTATATAGACTGGATTCCTGCCCTTGCACGTCATACTGTTACTTTCAAAAAACCAGCCTCATCGCTTAGCATCACTCAAACTTACACAATCCATGTTTAAGCAAAGCTTAACAATGTGCAAACTGGAAAAAAACATTGACTATGTTTAAGCACAGATTAGCATTGTGCAGCTTTTCTAATTGTCTCTAAATGTAAAAACTATTTCATTTAAAGTTAACCAATGTTTCAGTCACCTGACACAGTTTCACAGCACTATATGTAAAAAATATTACTAGCCAGGACTTGAACCTGGGACCAACTATAATGTAGATGAAGACTCAACCTGTCTAGCCACTGGAATGTGAAGGGTACTGGAATATCTTCAAATATACTGTGAAGGTGCTTGTAAGCATTGTGCAGCTTTGCTGCACGGGTTTGCTCTTTGCTAAGCACAGCAGATCTACAACAATTGAATATATCTTGTTTCTATTTTTAGCTGTCTAGCAGATGTTTAATGCTTGAGTACGTCTCGGTACACCTTGCTAAGTAATTTGCCATATCATGCAAACAATCACAAAAAGAAAAAAAAAATAATATTGAATGCATCCGGTTTCTATTTTTAGAGGTCTAGCGGATGTCTAATGCTAATCCTAGCTAAGCAACATGCTGCATTGCACAAACAAGTACAAAAAGAATAAATAAATAAATACATACATACATACATGTTAACTCAACTGATACAAGAAATATCTAAAGAGACTCCTAGTGGAAGCAGAACTGAAAGGGTTCGGTTAAGTCCTAATTTGTCTGAATCTCGCTTGAACACTACCAATTTACAAGGTAACAAAATGGCTCACTGGTAAGGCAGAACTTATCAGATTGGCTACAAAAAATATTTTGTTTATGGGTGGAAGAAACAATAATCATGGTACTCCCACATTTCAGCAATCTTTGAATATGTTTGAAACAAAATTACTTAAATACAGAAAGTTACAGCTAGACAAATGCTTATTTTCTAGAATGTATTAAAAACAAAGTGGTGCCAAAGGGTCTTAGGCATTAGAAGTTCCTTACAGGACTTGTATACAACTCACCACTTTATCTTGAACTTATTGCACTGTTTGATAGACAAGGTATGGAATTGCTCGATATTTTAATGAAGCACAATCACAGCATAGAAAGTTTGCAGAAAGAGTTGTCTTACTTAGACAAAACCATATGTAATGATATACTTTTTAAGCACAATGTGTCTAAGTATACGAATGTGTTTGATAACACTGACAAAAATTACTGGGGATATACAAAATTGTAAGGAGAAAAAGCTGCTAATGGATATTAATGCATATGCGTCTAGTTTGGCGTATCCCAAGCCAGCACAGACTTCAGTCAACCCAGGTTTTGATCGTAATAATACAAACGAGCAGGAAGTCACTTCTGATGTTTCATGTGATCAACAAGCCCATTTGGGGCAGGGCATTCCAAGGAGATCCTCGAGAATATGGAACCAAGCGCAGAAAGCAAACTACAGGCCACTGCGCTATTGGCAAGGGTGAGGGCATCAGAATCAGCAGCCCTTTTACAACAGATAACAACAGTATTGAAAATAACTGCTACAGAATCAACTAGTACTGTTGATTTTCACAACGATTTCTGAAGTCTGCAATTTGAAACTTTTGATGCACCAGTTGTGTTGTCAGAAGAACTTAATGATACACACAATTTTCAGTGTGAGCATGTTACGGAAATTATCAACTCCAAAGGTGACTTTACTGTTTTTAACTTTACTACTTATCTGTTTGATGAAAAAATTGCGAATTTGTTATGTAAGGGCCTAAATTTTGTGCCTTCAAGACATTCTGATTTAGTAGAAGTTATTTTAGATTTAAAGACGTTTGTTAGAAATTTAAATTTTCGTTTAATGTTTAGTAACAATGTGACTAATGATGGCAACTATTTTTTACAGAAAAAAAGTATTTTCAACCCTCCCTTGATACATTGTTTGACAGTATTTGATAAACTGTGTGATTTTAATTTTCGACCAATGTTAGATGGTAAAGAAAGCTTGAAACACAATTTATCTCAATAAGAAAGTCAATTGTTAAACGAATTGATTAAAAACACCTCAATTCGTATAATGAAGCCTGACAAGGGAGGGGGTGTGGTACTAATGTCTAAAGATGATTATACCAATAGAATTAATACTTTGATACTAGAAGACAGTACATACGAAGAAGTTTCTAAAAGGTTCATGAATGTGTCATACCAAAGAATTGACATAGCTTTACAAGATTTGTATGACCAAGAATTAATAGATGTTAGGCTGCTTGATTTTCTAGTAGTCAAATTTCCAAGGACACCGTGTATCTTTGGTATTCCGAAGATACACAAAGATAAATTGGACCCTCCTATGAGGCCCATTGTCAGTGTCAATGGTTCGAAAACAGAATTCATAGGAAAATATTTGGATTACACACTCAAAGATGTGTTGAAAAAAGAAGAGCACATATGCATTGATTCTTGGCATTTTTTGAAAAAATTAAATGTTTCACATTATGATAAAAATGTTTATTTTTGACTGTTGATGTAGTTAATTTATACAGTTCCATTCCACACAATATTGGTATTGAGTGCTTTGAAGAATTCTTGTATGGTAGCTCTTTGTTCACTAACAACCAGGTACTTATTCTTGTTTCTTTGATGGACATCATGTTAAAAAATAATTTCATTTTTTTTGAAGGTCAGTATTTTCATCAAAAAATGGGTATGGCAATGGGGGAAATACGTGCCCCCATTTTTGCAAACATTGCCATGTTAATGTGGGAGCACAAATATTTATTTAATTCTTTATTTGCTGATAAATGGAGTCTTTATTTGCGTTACATAGATGATTTTTTTTTTATGGACAGGTGATGAAACAGTAATTCATGACTTTATGGATTACATTAACAACATTACAGAGTTTTTGAAATTTACTTACACATATTGTAGGGACAGTATTAACTATTTAGATGTCTATATCAGAAATGAGAACAACTGTGTTGTAAGTAATTTATTTAGAAAGCCAACTTATAGTAATAGCTTATTGCATTACAACAGCAGTCATCCTTTGCATGTAAAAATAATTTGGTGAAAGGGCAATTTATCAGATTAGCCGGCATAGTTACGAAAGAAAAAAGATTTTTTGGATCAATGTCATGTACTTTTGGATATGTTTTCATCTTGAGATTATCCCTTAGAAAGTTTGGATAATTTCTTTAATGAAATAAGCATTAAAAGGGAACAAGGTTTGATCGTACCAATTTTGAATTATGGTAACACTATTATTTCGGTAAATAGTAACCATGAACAAACAATATCAACAGGTAACAAAGATTATATTTGTTCTTTTGTTACTAGGTTTAGTGTAGACCATCAATTTTTATCTTACATCTTAAATAAGAACTGGCATATTTTCAAGGGTTTCGATGAAATTATGGAAAAATTAGGATCCAAACTTAGTATTGTTTTTAGAAAAGGGTATATATTTAAACAACTGTTAGAAAAGAAAGAACAAAGTACCAAGAAAGAAAAGGTTATAGGAATGAAAAAATGTGGATTTTGTTCTCAATGTTCACTTATTAAATTAGTAAATAAGATCAAAATAAACAATAATTACATCAAAATAGGAGGAAAATTCACTTGTGACACTGTAGGTGTTGTTTAAGCAGCTTTGTGTGAGTCTTGTTCTGGTTTTTATATTGGCAAGACCAAGTGAAAACTTAAAGAACAAATGTACAAGCATGCTAGAGACATCAAAAACAAAAACAGTGCATTATATAGGCATATTGAGAATAATCCTTCACATTGTTTTAAATTTGTTATTATTGAAAAAGTCCCACAGGACCCTAGAGGAGGACCTTGGGAAGACTTGTTAGATTTCAAAGAGTTATGTTGGCAGATTAGGTTGAATGCCTGTGTACCTGGGTAAAATGATGGTATCTCTTTAGCCAGTTTTTTAAAACTGCACTCATATAGAATGTAGTTACTATCATCATTTTAGTAAATTAAGGCACAATGAATGTTGATTTCAGCTTTCTTTGTTGTTATTTAATATGCAGTAGTTTTAAGATACATTATTTCTTGTTATATGTCTTTAAGAGAATTCACCTTGTGTTTTTAAAATGTTTCAGTTGGGTTTTTATTGGACTATTTTATCATATGACTGAATGAGAGTATTTAAGATTTATGTGGTTATTGATTCTAGTATTCTGAAGAAGTCTTTGTTATATTCTGACGAAAGCTCTAAATAAAGTTGTGTTTTTGCACACTTTGATTTCACTTTTTTGAATGCTTATAGCAAGTTTGGTGATTCGTGTCTGCCATCAGTTTTTGTTTCAAGTCTTCGTTTGGGTTACTAGTTTGTTAAATACATACATATTTATTGACATTGAATGCATCTGTTTTTTATCTTTAGATGACTAGCAGATGTTTAATGTATATGTGGGCAAAGCTAGATGTAGCTGAACAACGCTCCACACCATGCAAGCAGGCACACACACATATATATATATATATATATATATATATATATATATATATATATATATATATATATATATGTATACATATATGAAACTGCAATTTAATGAAATAAAATCTCTTGTACACCTTTCAACCAAGGTGGATGGGCTGAAAGGTGTGTGACTGTGCCATAAGTCTAACACTGATTCAATATCCATGTTGCTATGACCTCTCTAAGGCGCTCACCATAATTAATATGTATGGTGCACTGCTGAGGAGGAACCATGGCCGTGTACATGGATACATTCCATGTAGGCTCCAAATGGAGCCTACACAGACTTTATTGAATCCTGGAGATAATAACCAACAAAGGGCAAAAACACACCACAAGATCGAGTGCACCAATTTATTGAGCACTTTTGGTCAAAAGAATATGAACTTCTTCAAATAAAAAACATCACACTACTGAAACTAGCTAATAAAGGAAGTGGGGTGGGACAAAAACTGCCAGCCATTAGGTCAGCCTGTGATGCTGTTTGTTGAGGACTGGTGCTATAGAAAAGTAATCATTCAAGGTGTAATATCAATATTCAACAAAATCTGCACACTACAGTTACATGTATAACAGGTCTGTTTTCCAACCACACCCCACCCTTATATCACATGGAACTTTGTCTAAAATAAAATAAAAAAAAAATTTAGAATTGTCAAAAACAGTGGGAATGCACATGGAAACAAGTGAAGTGGCATGCACCAGTAGTATCACCATCCTTCATGCAAGCTGCTTTTATATTTTTGCAGACTTCCTCAGTGTTTATCTTGACTCATTGGCTTATTATTTGCTCTTACAGCATACTTACACAGCATTTAGATGGAAGAAAAAACGGTTTAATTTACAAGATAACAAGACTATTATTTACAAGATAGCAAGACTATTAATCTGTTACTCACTTCAACTGCATTCAAGATAGCAATTGAGACACGTGACTGATAGGGAACCAAGCAAGGTTGCAGAAGCACTTAAAAACTTAACTAACTTGATATAAACAAGTTTTGCAAGATCCCATAGAGCTAAAAGAAGCATTATTAAGGCAATAAAAAGACCTTTCAAGAGTTGACTGCAGCAACTGCATGACAAGGCAAATATCTACGTACCTTGCACAGTGCTTCAAATATCACATTTAAAAAATAAATACTTTTTGGACTCAGAAATAATTGACTTGGAGAGCTGCAGCCAGCAAAACAATCTGCAGGTCATTGGAATAACAGGAAGTAAGAAAGGGAGTGACTCACTGGCCTTTATGAAATAAAAGTAATGGAAGTTGTGCAGTTAGTTCATCCACTGCTCCTGGAAAGGGCATATAAGATTACAGCAAGAGACTTTCCCATGGATATTCCTGTGCATATGATTTTTCATTTCAAGTTCCCAGCCATTCTACATAGTAACTTGGATGGTCATACTTTAAGCTTTCTAAACCTAGAGGAAGCTTGTGTTTACATGGATGATTATTTAACACATTGCACACATAAACCAATAGAGAAAGAGTCTGGAGAAATGGATGTGGATAATACCTTGAGGGGCAAAAAGATAATTAAAAAGATTTACTGCACAATCGCCCAACAAATCTCCTTCTGGGAAATGAAACAAAGGGTATACAAATGGCATGATGAGACCGACTACTGCTCTGTGTATTGATAAAGGAAGAGGTGCCCTATTTCTTCATCTACTCCAGGAATCTCTTCTTATAACTGGTTTATCCCTCTGTAACTTAACTGTAAGCTGCATGATGACTCTGGTTTATTTATTACTACAGACACTGACCTGACTGAATTGGGATGCTCACTCTAATGGGGATGTCTTAAACAGATGTCCAGCCAAGAGTAATAATGTTTTTCAATGCATTATTACATGACTGAGGGATGTGGCTAAAATTAAAAAAAAAAAAAAAAAAAAAAACATAGCCCACCAATCTTATTGGGATATTTTTCAGACCAAAGATCCTAAACCTAATGTTTTTCAGGAATTAAGTAAAGGAATTCAGTTCTGATAATTGGGGGAACTTTGATGTGGCCTTAGATCCTGAAACAGATAAAGTACATAGAAATGCAGAAAGAATTATTAAAGGGCTATGTGGGATTTTATTAAGGATTGCAAGCATACTGATTGCTGGAAAACCTTTCCTACAGAGGTTAAAGAGTTTGCATATATTGCCCAGAATGTGGGTTTGCTAGCAGAATATTTTTTTTTCTGAACATAGTACGGATAAAGTGGGTGAAATGAAATTAATACAAGACTGCTTCACATTCTGATCAGTCACTATTCTGGGCATAGCTAGGTATGGTAGGCAATTGGATTTTAAACTGGAATTTAGACTTAACATATCTTTATTGAATGGACAGTACACTAATGATACAATAAGGTTATTTCATCATTCTGGGAAGACTCCACAATACAAGATGGTACTTGGGTATTTGTGAAGGAGGGTTTTAAAATGGTAATTCAAGGGTTTGAGTTTTAACATACATCAGAGCAGGTAAGTAAGCAGCATTAAGAAATAATAACAGAAGAATAACACAACTGGAGGTAGATTATATGAGGACAGGAGGTAGATCAAGAATTATGAAGGAACACAGCATGACTTTGAGAAAGCCATTAAGAGCTGCTCAGATTATTTCCATAGCCACTAAGTGAGAAAAAATATATATAAATATATATATATATATATATATATATATATATATATATATATATATATATATATATATATATATATACTGGGCCAGGGTATTAAACACACCCAAATCCTCACATATAAACTTAAAGCCAGGAAAAGTGAAATGCAAATTATTGCTGTGAGAGATGGTCAGGGTATCTGCATACCAACATTTGCACTATAAATCAAATTAAGTTTGACATATTTACAAAGCTATTTCAGAATAAACTTACTGTTAACCAGAAGATAGATCCATTTTTTGCAGACATTTTCCTTCCAGCGACAACAGACTCAGTAAAAGTACAACTTAATAGACCTATCTCACTAGACAGATTTAAGCAATCTATTTTAAGTATGGTAAAGGAGAAGGCGATTGGATCTGATGGGTTAGCTGATAAGCTCTATCATTACTATGTCCATACGCTTGGCTCAGTCTTACATAAGTTAGTCACTCAAAGAAAGAGAACTGGCAGACTTCCATTTTCTTCTAGAACTACATCTACCATCTTGAAACCTATAAAAGGACAGTATTTGAATAATCCAGCTGGGTACAAACCCATTTCTGTCCTTCCTCTGTGATCTAAAGTGTATGTCAAAATTCTAGCTAGACATTTGCAAGTCTTTCTACCTGCCCTGATCCATTGTAATCATCAAGGTCTCATTAAAGACAGGCAAGGAGGTCCAAACTCAGTTATGCTCTATCTCAGTCTGATTCAATGGGCAAAGGTCACCACAACTCCATCACGTGCTTTACAGTTGATCTTTCCAGAATTCTTAATTCACTTGATAAGGACTTTTTGTAGGCCTCTCTTGGTATATTATTAAAAGTAACTTTATAGATAAATGCAAGCCATTATATTCAAGCCCTTATGGCAAAATCAACACAAATGGTCAAATGTTTGCACTATTCCTATTTTAAAAGGTACCTGCCATGGCTTCCCTCACTTTGTAATGTTATTTGTACTAGCAATCAATACATTAACTGCCGTTATTCAATAAAATCACTCTAGATCAGGTATTACTTTTGCTGATGGTCCTAGACACTATTCTATGTGGTTTGTTGATGATAGGGTAATATGGATATCCAGTCCACATAATAAGCTGAAATATATATTAGAAGTACTAGAAATCTTCAAGAACCTTTCTGACCTCTGTCTTAACGAGGATAAATCAGTCCTATACCCATTAAACGGAACTTGTATAGAGGTTAAACCAGCAACAGAGGTATTAGGAATAAAAACAGGGTCTACATACAACTACACATAAATAGTCATATTGACAAGTATGTTAAAGATACTTATGGAAAATACCAAATCCCTTATAGCTGAAATTTAACAAATGCTGACAGAGTGACATCTTTTAAATCTTCTATTTCTTGCTAGAATCAATGCATTTAAGATGTTCTGTCAACTTGATGTACATGTTTATGCAGACACTTGCCTAATTTATGCACTTCCAAATACCTCAAATTCTTCAGAACCTGATGATGGGATACCTCTGGGGAAATATAATTCCCAGGAGATCTTGGTTAAAAAGAAGTTACTTTGCATTAGGGTGTTTGCAGCTCCATTACTTATTACAGCACTCTGTGGAAATAGCTCTAAATCAAATAATGCAAGCAAGGAGATCACAAACAGAAATGTGGTTTATTGCTGTGATTTTTATTATTCACTCACTCCAACCAAGTCCAAGAACTTGCAATGGTGGGAAAAGCAAAGGCCATGTTAGGCTTGAAATATGCAAAGGTAGAAAAGTATCAAGTAGGAAGCAGGGCCCTTTTTTAGGGTTATGAGACATTATATGACTTTAGAATCAATATCTCTTTGATGGCAAGCCTTTTTCCAGCTTAACTGGTTGGCTAAAGGGTATTTCATTTAGATCGATGTTGTTCTGAGAAACTTGGGTGAGTTTCTAGAATTTCAGCAACACTTACAGAATTCTAAAGGTTCAAATGCAAAATTTTGGCAGTTCCTAAAACTCAGATCTAGCTACTATGATTCATAAACATCCTAAAGGGATAATAACTTTATTAGGCACCACTATATCTAGAATATTGGACAAATTAATATTCTGAAAAGGTGCTACTGCCGCACTTTACTGGTCAATAATAACAAGGAGGAGCAGAACAGTTTATCCTCTAAAATAAGGTGGAACTCAAGCACAGAAATAACATTAAACACCTAAGAAAACAACCATAGGCAGTGAAGAATGTTTAGTGCCATCCTTTAGCTGGCATTCACATTATAAATTGTTAGCACTGATAGCAAAATCCCACTGTTGAGAGTACATAATGGAGGTTGTATGCATAATAGCAGATGGTGGAGATGCTCTTAAATAATGTGGATTATTTCAGCATTCTATGGAGCTGTCAGAAGATAAGTGAACCATGCACTTGAAACATTGGATAGTTTTCATGGGTGATTAGGAAAAATTTACTAGGCATTCAAAACCCAGTTGTCTTAAAATTATATCTCTTAGACTAAATGTGGCGGAAAAACAATGAATTCGAATTGTCATTCTGGTTATGATTGCTGTTACTGATGCTAATTGAAAATGTAACTCTATAGATTTTGTCAATCATTTTGGTATTTATGAAAAGAGAGTTTGGTCTCTATTACAAAATCATAATCAGTACACTACCTTTTATAGATTTTTGGAACATTTTTTCCAATAATTTTATTTTTCTTCTTCTCTTGTTTTGTTTGCATATTTCAATTCCAGTAATTTTACAAGCCACAATTCAGTTTCATTGTAGTAGAGTTTTTTTTTCCAATAACATTTGTATTATTTTTTGTACAACAAATACAGGCAAGGTAAAATTTTACATTTGGGTATATCAGTAATAGTTACATATGTAAGTCCAAACAACAGCTAACAACTAGTATTTCTAACTCTAATCACTATATACAATATCTACAAGAAGTGCTACTAAAGTCTGAGGAAGAAAAATCCAATAAACATTGTATTGATCAACTGACACATTGTACATGAGAAAATACTTAGAAATATTTGAGAGATAAAATATTATTTGCTTAAAGTTTACTTGGGCCTTACTGAGTCCTAATCTCTGGGTAAATTGTTCCGCTATTTCTATATATTATCTAATATCAAAGAATGTGGTGAAAGGGAAGTATCCAGAATTTCTGGTAGTAAGCTCTTTTATTTATATTTCTTATAATTAGTTTCTGAGAGGATATATATTTGGTTGCCATATCCCTAAATCCCTTCCAAGAAAGTTTGGTATGATCTAGCCAGTCTTTGTTTATATATAGTTTGATTAATGAGCAGAATGAGCAGAGTGTGATTAAAACATGATATTTCAATTTGGAGAGCTTGAGATCTGAAATATGAAGGACAGCAAGTTCCCAAGTTAGGGTTGATTTTTGATAACCCATTTTTTCTAAACATACCTTTAGGGAACACCAAAGATTGTGGGAGTATTTACAGAACCGTAAGACATGCAGAAGGTCAGTGTGGGGAAAAGAACAGCATGGGCAGGATGGGGAGACTTTGAGATAGAATTTGTTCAAAATAGAAGGAGTACAATAATCATAAGTATTATTATTAATCATTAGTTGTGTATAGACAAGCTTTTTGAATGGAGATAGCTTAATAGTGGATTTGATAGCTTTGAGTTTCTGCCCTTCTGTCAGTTCACTATCATGATGGTCCCAGTAGTTAGAGTATAGATTCAAAAACAAACAAAGAAGAGTCCAAACTGGCCATGATCTTTTATTATATAAAGTAAGTGCTTTTGGGTCAAGAACCCTTCATCAAACAAACTTCACATAACCATAAGACATCTTTATATGTTAAAACAATTTTAAGATCAACCAATCACTTTTTGTGTTTAACCCACCTTTTCTTTAAGGCTGGTTTTAAAGGAACAGAGTTATTTAACCCAGGTGGGCTGTCAGCAGCCAATTGTATAATCCAGCTTAGTTCTGCATACTCCGTATCATTGACATTGCCCCCCCCTTTTTTTTCATCTGTGCAATATGCAAAACCATAAAAACAAAAGTATGATCTGGAAAGCTAGAAACATGCTGGGACAATGCATTATGTTTGTCCTTTTCTTTTATCTAATGGATGTCAAATCATGCAATATTCTTGTTTGTAACTTACAATTAGTTTTTCCAACATAAAAACTCAGACATGATTTACAGCATGCCAAGTAAACCACATTCTCTGTATAGCAGTCTGCATAAAACTAAAAAGTGTATTTTTTGTTTGTAATAGGATGTACAAAGTAATGTAAACTATTCACAATTGAGCATGCCATACAATGCCTACAGGGAAAGGTTCCTGTTCGCATATATATAATCTAGGTGTCTCATCTAAAATTTCACTGCCCATAGATGAATTGTTGAATTTTGTTGATTACCTGGAGAAAACTACAGATTTTCTCAGGTTTTCAGTAGATTATATCTTTGAGACCATTGCTTTTTTAGATGTCACATTAAATAAAATATAACTGGCAAGCTAGATACCACTCTGCATAGGAAACAGTGCTGGAAAAATCTCTACCTAAATGCACGCAGTATGCATCCTAGGCATTCTTTTCATAACATTATGCAAGGTCAAGGACCTAGAGTCTCTCGGCTGTGTACAGATAATAATGAATTTTACAAAGAAATAGATGCATTAAATGAACATCTCAAGGAAAAGGGATATTCAAAGGAAAATTTAGAAAAAACTAAGAATTGTATAATATCTAACAGGGTTGTTAAAGTTAGACCATGGTTTTCTGACAATAAAGAACAGCAGGGAGACACGTTGAAGTTATCTATTAAATATGATAAAAAACCCAAGGTAATGTTACGATATAGTAACAATGTACATGAGATTTGCAACATTATTAAGCAAAACTGTAAAATACTAAAAAGTGACAATCACATGAAGGAAATCTTAGATGAGACACCTAGATTTACCTTCAAGCAAAATAGTAATATAAAAGATATGTTATACTATGAAGATTGGAGGAAGATGGGCGAAGGCTGCCAGCCTAGTAAAATTGAATTTGATACACAATTCTATCAATTGTATAAATAAATGTAAAATACAGGCTTGTGTTTTTAAATGAAAGAAAACACTGTAAAATGTGAACTTCAAGATTGTTGCAACATTGCCTTCTGCTGTAAGGAAAATCAAGCTAAGCATTTCAAATGTGTCTTTTGAAGATGAAAAGATCTCATGAATCTCTTTGATGTTTACAAGTCGGCTCCAGTGAGTCTGGATGAAGGTTTCAGGCCCATTGTTTTAAGGTTAAAGTTAAGGGCCAGAATTTACATGTGGACGGTGCTTTATTGCTCTGGTTTCTGCTAGAGTGTATATGTGAAATGCCTTTTATTGTTGTAGTCTCCTGAGCAGGTGTTAGCTTGCTAAAAAATGCAGTTTGTGGCCTGGGAACTCCAAACTAAGTGTCAAAATGATGTAATTTGGGAGGGCCTTAAAGAGCTATTGGTTACTGTTTAAAAACTATTGTTGAGTGAGAGACTGAGAAGCATTTCGATCTTGAACATCTAACCCAACACTGCTTATGCTTTATGTATGTAAGTAGGATTATAGCACTGTATTTCATCTTAAGATTAGCTAAAGATTAGAAAGTTAGATTAAGTGTTTTTTACTTGACATCAGACCTGCCCTATTGTGTTATTTTAAGTTTCTGTGTGATCTCTGAACTCTTAGATATCTCTGTGGTGTAGTAGTATTACCTTGTGTTTTAATTATTTATTATTAAATATTTTAAAGCCTTTACCTGTGGCTGGTTTACGTAGAGATAATTTAACCTCTAAAGTACATTACATATTTACAGATTTGGCCGCCTAAGTTACTCCAAATTAAGTCTTGACTGTCTAGTCATCCTACCATTGGATTATAATATTGCACAGTAATAATTGGACACCCTTGTAAGGGCCTTTTAGTCACTGATAATTATATTAAGCTGGTGGTGGCAGTAATTACTGCTGTATAGTCTGGGTAAAGGGGCACAGCTGGAGAATCTGTGCCAGCCTTTCCCAGGATTGTCTGTGAAATTGTATAAATACTTATCTCAAAGTGTGGGTGTGTGTCAGCTACCTGGACAGGGACACAAAACACTCTTTGGACAGAGAGGGTACTGGAGGTTAGCTTGCAAGCTAGGCGGAGATCTGGACCCTATAGCTGTGCCACTGGGAAGTCTTATTGGGGACCTGGTGAGCAAGGGAGCAACCAGCCCCAGACTGACTGTGATCTCTGTGTGAACTTAAGGGAAATTGTACTTTACTGTACAAAGGGTACAAATCAAAAAACCCATCTAGGTATCTCAGAAAACATACATCAAGGCATGGGTTGCAAATACAAATACCAAGATGGGTGGGTTGCAGTTGAGCTGCTGAGCCATGTCAGACAGCCAGCTCAGCAAGCAAGTCGCGGTCAGATTGCGGGTCACGTGTCACAGGTCCAGTCTCCCTCACTTGTGACATCAACTACTTTCTAAAAGTACACAGGAGGACAATGGCACAGGGGTTTATGGGTGACTTGATGACTAACAAGAAACTGATAACTGGGCCATGACACAGAAACACTTCTACAGCAACAGATCAGATAACGAAACAAACGCCAGCATAAAGGTGAGTGCTGCACGCCAAGAATTAAAGTTAAATGCAGGGAAAACACAAGGTAACCCCTAGCTACCATATAGGTGGCAATCCACTGAGCACAGAAGAAGTCATCAGGATCTGGGGACCCAAGTTGATAGTAGCCTCGCTTTAGGACCATAGTTGAGTAGCCTTTTGTTGTACCTTCTACATTGCCCACCTAGTCAAGACCACCTGATCATGAAGAGGATCAAGGAGGAGGGATCCAGGAGGAGATCGATCTTATTCCGGTCCACTGAGTGTAACATGATTATGATTGAGTGCCCATTCGGCCACCGTCAGTAGCTGACCGACACCTGCAAAGACTCTCACCAAAAAAAGGTCCCAAAAAAAAATATTAAAGGTCTCAAAAGGGTGAAATGCCTCCCTGCTATTCAGAAGAATACCACTTGCTCAGAGGTGACCCCACTTGCTCAGACCGACCTGTGCCTGACATATAAGGCCATGTCAGAGGCCAATGATGAATATGCTTCACCCTCAGAAAATCAGATCCCTCAGACTACAAACCTTGGGGAGACTATTAAAACCTTGACACGGTTATTAATTTATGCTGGAGGACAGACAAATCATGCAGAGAGACTCCCTGTGGAAAGACAACAAAGGCAGATATGAGGGCAGAGCACCAGAAGCTGGAATCTTGACCAATGGATCTTGGAATGGATGGATAGAGATCATGATATAGGGGGGACTTCAGTGTCACTGCTTAGGCAGAGTACAGCAAATATATAGGCATAGTTTCAACAAAAAAGGGGTGGCGAAAGCCACATAACTATGGGCTAGGCTTATAAATGCCCTTGGGCAGATAGCCTAGTATGAACCTATGAACCTATGAACCTATTAGTTATCCTATCCTCTTCTATTTTGATTGAGCCTCCTTGATTGCTGGGCCAGGGCATGGTCGTCGCATATGCTTAGAATCTGGGTTAAAAAAACAAGAAGAAGGCAAACAGTGTTTCTTCTGCACATATAAGAACAGTAACCTTTCCCTGTAGGCATTGTATGGCATGCTCAAATGTGAATGGTTTACATTACTTTGTACATCCTATTACAAACAAAAAATACATTTTTGAGTTTTATGCAGACTGCCATACAGAGAATGTAGTTTACTTGGCATGTTGTAAATCATGCCTGAGTTTTTATGCTGGAAAAACTAATTGTAAGTTAAAAACAAGAGTATTGCATCATTTGTCATCCATTAGACAAAAGGACAAACATAATGCATTGTACCAGCATGTTTCTAGCTTTCCAGATCATACTTTTGTTTTTATAGTTTTGCATATTGCACAGATGAAAATGGGGGGGCATAGTCAATGATACGGAGTATGCAGAACTAAGATGGATTATACGATTGGCTGCTGACAGCCCACCTGGGTTAAATAACTCTGTTCCTTTAAAACCAGCCTTAAAGAAAAGGCTGGTTAAACACAAAAAGTAATTGGTTGATTTTATTTTTTTTAACATATTAAGATGTCTTATGGTTATGTGAAGTTTGTCTGATGAAGGGTTTTTGATCCAAAAGTGCTTATGTTTTATTATAAAAAATTATGGCCAGTTTGGAATCTGCTTCTTTTGATTTTGGATCTGTTCTTACTAGACGTTGGAAAGGAGTCCTTAAGGAAAGCTAAGAGGCTTGTTTTCTGCAGTATTTAGAGTATAGCAGTAAGGATTCATACTTCTTTGATTTGACCAGTTTGTAGGTATTAGACAGCATTTTTCTCTGGCTAGATAGATATTCAAAGAATTCTACTAGTCCAGTTATATCTTTTTTTTGGTAGACCTGTCTTTGATTAGTGATGAAATGATCTCCCTAATCTGACGCAGAATAATAGTGTATCTATTATTCACTTTAAGAGCATTTTTTAGTTCTCCCATCAATTTCCCTATATGTTTGTGTATATCCTAAACCACACAGTCTTTAATTAGTGGATAGTCAATGAGATTTAACCACTTATTGTTGATTTTGATGTTAGGATTCAGGTGGATGGATTGAAGAAGAGGTAAGGCATTATCTAATTTTATGGATTTTATTAAGTCTTGGAAGATTTTTGTTTTCTGTTATAAGATATTGTTTATCTTGATATATCTAATATTAAATGGGGCTATGAAGGGGAGGGTTTTAGAATTTATAATGAAATTGACCACGTGTTGGTGGTAAATTTTAACCCAGGATGGAGACCAAGATTCTCTATTAGTACAGAAATTTATGATTACAGTAATTCTATTAGCACATATGATCTTGTAATAGAGCTGTAGATCTTCTGGTAAGCCTAGCCCTCCTTTTTCTTTGGGATAGACCAGTTTCAAGTAACTTATTCTGACCAATTTGGAAAACCAAATAAATTTGGCGAGCTCCTTATTAATTTTCTGGAAGAATTTATTTGGTACAACAGAATTTGATGCATTGAAGTAATAAAGTAATCTTGGTTAAATATACATCCTGAATATTGCTGCTTTAGACAGCATAGAGAGTTTTAGCTTTTGCCATCTATGGAGGTCTTGAGTGATATTGGTCCATATTTTAAGTAAGTTGTTCTGAAGCATGGATGCATGGTTGTGCTCATAAAGGACTCCTAACTATTTGAAAGACTAAACTATTTTGTAGGGAGAGTCCGGGAAGTAATTCTCTTTGTGGTTTAAAGGGTTAATGGGAAATATGGGACATTTCTTTTCATTGATTCTGTCATTTGAAACTCTTGAGAATTCATTAATTGAAGCAACCATCTTCCCTAAGTCTGTATTAGGGTACTCAAAGTAGATATTTAGATTGTCTGTGAAGGCAGATAAGTTTACTTTAGTGTTTTAGGAACTGAGTGGAAAGTTCTTTGCAAGATGTAGAGAAAAAAGGGCCGAATGTCTAAATTAAATAAGTAAGGGGAGAGTAGGCATCCTTGACTTGTTCCATTAAAATTTTTTATAGGATTCAATAACGTTTGGTTAATATAAAGACATGTATGTGAATTATTGTATAGGGTTTTTATTTTTTATTTATTTTATTTTATTTATTTTACATTTGTTGACCTGGAAAGTCCGACTGGAATGAGGTCCATTTACAGTGGAGTCCTGGGGAGAAAAGCTCCACTATTAAACAATATGTACAGTGGGATTTTTTACAATACAAGATATTTCATACAAGAAGAACACGATTACAGTGGTTTGTTTCAGCTAACAAAAGGACTCCATCGTAACAATACAGTCATCAGAGACATCACATAAGACAGTATAAATAGACAATATTTTGAGCTAAGCAAGTTTAAGTGTGACCAGAGGAAGGCCCTGTATGGCAGTTTTGAGGAGTTCTTAGTATTGTAATATAGGGAAGGTAGGAAGTATTTGAGGAGAGCAGGAAAGCATTTATGTGATGCAAGGACAGAGCCAGGAATGCAAGAGGTGTGATTTGAGTGATTTTTTGAAGAGTGAGATAGATGGTGCTGAGGAAATATTCTGGGGGAGATTATTCCACATTTTTGTTGTGGTCTGAGAGAAAAGAGCTTTTCCTGCAGTGTTGTTGGCATGAGTTATACGCAAAAGGGTTTTGTTGGATGAGCTGAGTGGACGGTTTGCTGAGTATTGGTTCAGTAGTTGGTTCAGGGCTGGAGTCTTGTGGGGATTCTTTAGGATGTTATAGGTGAGGACTAGTTGTTGGTAACTAATTAAATGAGGACATTCTAACCACTGTAGCTCTTTTAGAACAAGGTGATGCTGGCTTCTAAAAGCAGAGTTATTGGCGAATTTAGCAATCTTATTGTAACATGACTCTAGTTTGTTCATGTCTGTTTTCCTAATGTGGGTTAGGATTGGAGATGCATACATTAGGGTAGACAGAAGGTGGGTTTGGGCTAGGGTGACCCATGCTTGGTCTGTGTTTGTGTTTATATAGGGTTCCTAATTTTTTATGTATTTTTTTAATGGTTTGAGAGATATGGACATCGAAGTGAAGATCCTTATCTAGTTCAATGCCAATGAGTTTTGTATGGAGGGAGGGGGAAATTTTAGTGCCATTTTTGGAAGTGATAGTGAAGGAATGAGGTGTGGGTCTGTATTTGTTTGGGGTGAATAGGAGTAATTTGGTCTTGGGGTTAAGAATCAGTTGGATATCAGTAATCCATTTTTCAACAGAGTTGAGGGATTCCTGGGTAAGGTTTTGAAGAGTGGTTAGGGATGGGGATGAGCAGATTAAGTTGGAGTCATCTGCGTACTGTATAAGTGATGCATGCAGTGTGGAGGTGTGTAGTCTGTTGGTGAAAATAGTGAATAGTAATGGGCCCAGTACTGAGCCTTGTGGAACACCTATGGTGGATGATAGTAGAGGTGATAGTACTACTTGCCATTTTACTGATTGTTTCCTATCAGAGAGATAGTTTTTGAACCAAGCAGTTGTAGAGGGGGCAAAGGACATTGACGATAGAGTGTCTAGAAGTAGGTTATGTGAGACCATGTCAAATGTCTTAGAGAGATCTAAGAATATGGCAGATACAAAGTTTTTGTTATTTCTAAGATGGTTAACCTGGTTAGTGAAAGACAGAAGAGCAGTAGTTGTACTATGGTTTGGGCGGAAGCCATGCTGAGTTGAGGGGAGGAGATTATGTAAGGTTAGGAAATGCATCACTTGGGTATGAAAACATTTTTCAAGGAGTTTGGACAGGGGGATAGGATAGCAATGGGGCAGTAGTTTGATAGCTCATAGGAGTTGCCACCTTTGTGTAGGGGGATAATATGTGATACTTTCCATAGCTGAGGGATGTAAGCTTCATTTATGGAGCAGTTAATCAGAATTGAGACAGGGTAGGCTAGGGATTCAGCTGCTAGTTTTAGGAAATTAGTGGGTAAGCCATCAGCTGCAAGAGTGGTAGGTTTTAGTTTTGAGAGTAGTTTTTTGACTATGAAGGTTGGTACTGGTGAGAGAGTAAATCATGGTATATTATTGTGATCCTTAGTGGGGGTGAATAGAGGGTTATTGCTAGATAGCTGGGTAGAAAGTGTTATAATAGAGTCTGTGAAGTGGTGGTTGAATTGAGTAGCTATGCTGACATTAGTGGTGTTTGTGTTGGGAGCTGGGGTGGTAGTTTTGCAGGGTTTTAGAAGGAAATTGATAGCCTGCCAGAACTTTTGGGGGGGTTTGGAATGTTTGTTTTGGAGATTTAGGAAGTAGCTTTGTTTATCTAGCTTCATTTGTCTTTTGGCTTGATTACGAAGTTGTTGATAGTTCTGTCTATTTAAGCTAGTGTTGTTCTTTTTCCAGATCTTCCAGGCATTATAACATATATATATATACAATAATTGAGACTTGTTAATCAATGACATCACATTTTAAAGGCATTATCTCTAGCATTTAGTAAGCCTTTTGTGGTCCTAGTCAGCCAAGGGGCATAGTTTACTTTGGTTCTAAGTTTTCTAATGGGAGCTACTGTATTAAGAACATTCATAAAAGTACTATTGAAAAGTTGAACTGCCTGGTCTAGTGGTAGAGTATGTAATGGTTGCCAATTACATTGTTGTAATATACTGTTAAGAATTTGTGGATTTACCTTGTGCTCATCTCTAGTTTCCTTATACAGTATGGGTTTGGGTATGATTAACTTTTTACGAAGAAGGAAAGTGAGGCAGTGATCGCTGAGTGCATCGGGTAGGCAGCCCACGTGATAATTTTGATTAGGGAAGTTTACTAAAGTCCAATCTATAATTGACTGTTTCTGGGATTTTTTGTCAACTCTGGCGGGTTCTTGGATTAGTTGAGAGAATCTGAATAAGTTAATATGGTTTGTGGGATTTCTAGAATTGCAGGATAGCCAGTCTAGATTTAGGTCTCCTAACAGGATAGTTTCTTGTGGCAGGTTGGTTGTAGCCCATTGTAAGATTTCCTTTATTGTTGCTGAGTTATTTCCTTGAGGGTTATAACTGCAAAGGATGTTAATTCTCTTTTTGTTTTTTAGAGATAGAATTGAGCCTAAGGTTTCAGCATTTTGGAATTTGGGAAGTGGGGTTTGCAGAGGCTGGAGGTTGAGTGTATTTTTAAATAGAATAGCAACTCCGCCTCCCTTTCTAGCATCTCTGTCTAGTCTTAGGATGTTATAGCCTGGTGGGAGAATTTCTTCATTTTGGGTGGAGGGTTTTAGCCAGGTTTCAGTAATAGTTAGTAAATCTGGGGAGTAGGCCATGCAATTTGTTAGATATGCTTCTTGAGTTTAGGTTAATAATAAGTAGGTCTGATGTCTGTTTGTGTGAGAGAATGTTGTTGCATGGACCTGGGTTGGGGTGTATGTCTCCTGAGATTAGTAAACATTTTCTGTAGCATAGTTTGAGTTTTATAGCATGTGCTAGGTCTATATTTGCTCTAAGTAGTGTTTGTTTTCTGAGAGACTGAGTGGTGGGTGTTTTGTAGATATATATATATATATATATATATATATATATATATATATATACATACATATATATATATATATATATGTAATAATGAGCTATCACTAAATAGTGTAGAGCAGATTGTAAAATGTATGTGTTTGTGTGTATGTGTGTGTGAAAGTATGTGTTGTGTGGAAGGTATTGTTTAATGGCATGTTAGTGGGTGTGGATGTGGCATAGGTTGGAGAGAGTTAGTATTAGTACTAGTGGTATGAATTGCATGGTTAGTGTAGCTACTAGAGATATTCAGATAGGAAGTAAGATGGGTATGGTAGTGGTTGGATCTTAGTTCTTTAGTTTGGATGTTGGGTGGGGTGTTTGGTTTGGGTGTGGCTGGGTGTAATTGAAGGAAGTTGTTGATTGGTGTGGAGATTGGATTGGTTGTCAGGGTAAGGTATAAGTTTAGATGTACTGGGGTGTGTGAGATTTGGGGATAGGGTAGGGGAGCAGAGTGAGCCCGGAGCGCGAAAGGAGCGGGAAGAACCGAGAGGTGAGGTGGCTCAGGAAAAACAATCAGTGAACAGGATTACAACTACAGGTAAAGCCAGGGAGTGGAATTGTATCTTTGTGGTGTCTGTACTAATAGCATGTTCAAGAACTGTTTTAATTTCTACAAAAAGAAAAGAAAAACTAGGGAGAAAGAGAATTATTAAGTTGAAAACTCTGTTAGGGGCAGAAATAAATCCTATTTGGTAAGCCTTCAAGGTCTTATAAAATTGGTTTTAGCAGGACCTTTTTATGGTAAAATGCTGTCACCTGGTGGCGAATAAGGGGAGTGATGCCCAGCTTTTAGGAGTCTGTACAACACTTGTGATGCTTTTATGGGGTTAGTAGGAGCAGTCGGGGGATAACTATGGACTCAGGGGGCTTGCGGCAGGCTGCTATCGCATACACTGGTTAGGACGCTGGATAACAGTAAAATGCTGTTACAATATTGCCCTTAGAGCTACATACACTGAGTTGTCCCTGTAGGAGTGGAATTGTGTCTTTTTCTCTTTGGGAGGCGATTGTTATGCCTGGGAGCAGAGTATCCTCAGATGTCCTCACTATAAATTCTTTGGGAATATTGAATTGGGATAAGGATGCAAATAAGAATTCCAGTTAACTCTGTCAAAAGCTTTACAAGCATCTAAGTGCATATCTCGGGTTTCTTTCATACTTAGTGAGATGAATCAAAGAATCTAAAGTTAAAGTCTTGTCCCATGTATGCCTATTGCACTTGAATCCAGATAGTTCAGGGGATAATAAGAGGGGCATTACCTTTCTGAGTCTCTCCACAAGAAGTGAGGATAGGATTTTAATATCAAAGTTGATGAGGGAAATTGGCGTATAATTATGCGGGTTAGATTTGTCCAAGTTATTTTTGGGGATAAAGATTATTTTGGAATTATTAATATAGAGATCAGTTACACCTTTTAGTTTAATGTAATTATATATTTCTAGAAGGATAGATGGCAATTTTAGAGTGAACGTTTTATAGAAGTCTGTTGTGTACCCATCTGGGCCCAGAGCCTTGCTTGATTGTAGTTTACTAATGACGTCAATTATTTCTTGCTGACTAAGTGGGGCATTAAGGAGCTCCACCTGATTATCCTTTAATTTAGATAATATGAGATTATTTAAGAAACTCTCAATGGAGTTTGATGTGTATTTGTCCCATAGATCTCAGTGTATATCTACTGGAATAATTCTATAATTTGCATGTATGAGTTGAAGATTTTATGTTGGTATTGAAGTAGCATAATCCTAGATGCTTCGTGTTTGTTTTCAATTATTCTCGCTAAGGTTCTATATGGAACTTGAGCCCACTCAGAGTACTTGGCTATGGATTTAAGTTCTTGAAGTGAATAATTGTGTTGGTGTAGTATGAATAGTTCTTTTTGTATCCTATTAATTAGTTTCTCTAAGTGAGGACTTTGGTTCCTCAAATAATTATTTTCTAGGTCTTTAAATTCAAAGAGTAACTTATTTTCTTTTTCTTTTCCCACTTTTTTAAAATAGAAGGCTTTCTGAATCAGTATTTATCTAAGGTTAGCTTTGCAAGCCACCCACTGGACATCATATGGAATGTCATAGTACTCCATATTTTCCTCAAACTGATAATCTGTCTGATATCTCTTGAACCACTTTCTTTTTAAACAGAAAGTTATTGTTCAGGGACCAGTCACATCTATTAACCCTAGAAGCTGATTTGCCCAATAGATTTATTTTCAGTTTGATTTTTGAGTGCTCTGACAGAAACCTGGGTCAGCAGAATATTTCATTTTCCCTCTTGTCAGTGATTTTGAGATTAAAAAGAAGTCCAACCTTGACCAAGTAATATGACATTTGGAATAGTATATATAAATATTATTTTTTTGAGGTCATCGCCAAAACTGATGGGATCAATGAGGTTTAGATCTGACATAAGTTCAGCTAGGGCATGTGATGCTTGAAGATTTGTTGTGTTTGAGTTACTAGTGTGATCTGAAGCCAGGTCTATAACTGCATTCCAGTCCCCTCCTAAAATCTTGTCATGACATGGGAACCTACAAAGCAGATTGTATATTTCAAGAATGAAGTTTTGCTGTTTTGTGCATGGACCATATGCATTCAGAAAAAGGGCGGGCTTTTTGATAGAGGGTTTAGGGCTGTGAAATAGCACTTTTTGGTATGTACCTCACAAGACATCTATAACAACTGGAAAGGCCACAGAAATACCTCACAAATAGGATTACTGGCCTCAAACAGATGCCCTATGCAGACCGTCTCAAAAACCTCCAGCTTTACTCTATCACATATCTCCTACTCGGAGGTGATCTCTGCCTAACATACAAAGATATGTCAAACCCAGAGCTGTTGGACATGCTCTATGTAAAGAAATCCCAATCCCTCCGAGCTACATGCTTTAGGGACCTAAACCTTGTCACCACAATAAACAGAACATGCTGGAGGGATAGATTCCTGTCCCAGAGACTTCCCATACTCTGGAACAAACTACCTATCTGTATCAAACAAAGCTCTTCATTAGCACTCTTCAAGAAAAATCTTGATGATTGGATGGGAGATAGGAAATCCACCCCAGGGACCACTTCTGTGGCTCTGCTTGACAGGGGCACAGGAAAATAATTTTCTTGGGTGGTAAAAGCCAGGGTACCATTTGGCAAGGCTTATATAGGTGCTAGGGCCGATAACCTAGTACCTACCTATGAACCCATGAACAAATTTTGGATTGGACACTAATATTACATGTGAAAATGTTTGTTAAAATGAGGGTTCCAATATGAGTATTTCCCATTGTTTAGAACCTGCTAAAACTAGGGGAAATTGTTATATACGGAGCCCTATAATGACCTATTATTTGTAATCCAGATTTGTCATTCAGATTAAGAATGTAGAGACTCAAACATTTAAGACGTCATTGAGTTATTGTGACCTAAGGCTACTTGAGGGTCTGGCGTAAGGCTTAACATGGATATTGCCTGGGACTTGGTTTAATTATCTTGTAACATCGCCATTGTTGTAACCAAGTATAGTATCATGTGATACCCAGATCTCAATTTATATAGTTTCCAACTAGGAGGAGAGGGTCTAGAAACAGTGTAATAACAAAGTAAAATACAGTAGAAAAATAAACAATTTTGTGTAATCTAGTAGCAAAACAATCTACTACTACTTGTGAATAATATACAGAAATACATGTCTTTCCAATAAAGAAAAATAGGTCTTTGTGTGCTGTCAAAGGATATGACTGTGTGATAAAAACAGCATTTATCTCACATAGTCTTGTATTTCAGTCCCATTGCCTTAGTTTAGTTTGCTGATGTCAGCAGAATTTTAAGACAGCAATATAATAACAACATAACAACAATATACTAACATAATAGAAGTGCTATATACTGTACAAGTTATTCAAATTGGTGTGATGCAGGACCACCAGTCTGGGGGCTTCAGATCTCTTTGGATGCATACAGGTCTATTGAATATAATAAATGTCTAGTTCTCTCAATGCCCCCTTCTGAGCAAGGGGATAGGAACCATATCTTGAAACAATTAATAAAGACATAAGTCATATAAGGTCCTAATATTATAATAAGATATGTCGTGGCAGCGCAAAACTTGAATAAAGCTTGACTAACTAAGCTAGAATGCCACCACAGGATTAAGTTATTTGACACCATAAATAATGTGAATAAGGGTTGGGTTTCCCCATCCCTCTAAGCCTCAGAAAATCCTTGGGCTGTCATTGAACAAATATGGCTTAAATCCTGTTATTTACTACATATGGCCTCTTCTTTTCCAAGTGGAGTAAAAAAGGAACAGGCTATTTCATGTCTAAAGAGTTAAGGCTGGGTGCTTGTGAAGGAGTAAAATGAACTCTTTCTAACCTTATTAATATCATTCTCATGAAGGGGTTACAACACTGTACCAGCCATTTCAAGAATGAGTGCTAATCAATGTAGTCTCAAGGGTAGAGTTAAGTAAGAGCATTTTACCTTTTCTTCGTGTTCTGCTGAAATGCATGCTGGATCATTTCCATAGGCCTTGGTCATATTGGGATTCAAGAGGTATCAAGGGGTGACGCTTGGTGGAAGAACAGGAAGTAGTAACTTATATAAATCCCTACTCTACAACATCTTCTTCAGCTTTGGTTCCTATGTACTGATGCCCATACTATTGGGTTCACATCCGTTTTTTTTAAATCTAGTTTAAATCTAGTTTTTAACCAGATCACACACTCTAACTATGCATAACAAAGGAAAAGCTGAAGGATTGCCTTGTGATTTGAGCTAGTGGAAGGATAATTTTACAGCAAGAGGGAGTCATTGCTCCAGGGCTTTTCCAAAACATTTAATAAAGGCTGTTTTTGCTTCTTGAGGTGAGCCAGACACGATATTAGTTTTGTTGTTGAAGAAGATTAGGGTATTTGGATAGCGCATTTCAAACTTGATTTTCCATTTGATCATCTCAGAGCAATATGGTGAGAGACTTTGCTACTTTTCCTTGTTTGCTAATGAAAGGTCTTGTGTCAGAGTGAATCTGTGGCCATTCCAGCAAACTTGTTTTTGTTTTTTGGCAGCAAGTAAAATTCTTTGAGTATCTTGATAGTTCAAGAGTTTGACATACATTTTTGGGATGGCCAGCATCTTGGTTTTTATATAGTGCTTGGTGGGCCCTTTCAATTGTAATCTCATTGGAGCTTTCACCATTTTGTAGTAATGACTCAAATATCTGTTTGGCAACTTTGATTAGCTGATTGTGTTCATAGGTTTCTGGCAGTCCTCTTATCAGAATATTATTACCCCGGCTCCTAGCTTCCTGATCAGGGAGTTTCTGTTGCATTACAGTTAGTAGGGAGTTTTTGGTGCTCAGATCCTCTTTTAATTTTCCTATTTGGTATTTATTAGCTTGTGTTTTGGTCTCAATTTGGTCCATACACTCTGCTATTTGAGTGATTTTATTGCCAAAGCTAGAATGTTGTTCAAAAAGCTTTGGACTACTGTCTGGAGAGGTAAAAGAGCTTGTTTAAGTTCGTCCATGTGAATGTTAGTCTCATATTTTTCCTTAGCATTCAGTTTAGACATTTCTTGCTGTTGTTTAGTTGTTTTTTTGTCTCTTGGATATGATTCCCTTTTCAGAAGAGGCTATTGCTGATAGTTTCATTTTGGTGATTTGAGTCTCCATATTCTTCAATTCATTTGACATTTTTTAATAGTTTCTCGAGACCTGCAGACCTTCAGCCCTATAACTTCCACGTGGTGAGAGGTTCTGAGAATACTCAGGGATAAATAAATTATTTTTCAAAGGTTAGTGGAGTAGGAGACCCCTCTTTTAGGTCAAAATCAGTTACAGCTTGTTATTTTTGACATTGTTACATCCTCTTCACAGTTGTATAGCTTTTAATGTGGTTTTAAAGGTGTTTGCAAGAAGCTCCATGGAGACGATGCTTACTGGACATCCACCATGTTGGAATCCCCAGTTGTAGAAGAGTTACAGTCATATTTAAGTACATCTTGTTGCAAGACAATTTTCAGTGTTGCAACAAAATGCACAATATAGATAATACTATATATACAATGTATACAAGTGCTAAAGTCATCTTCTGATTAATATCTGTGTCACAGTTTACATACTTTTCATAACTGCTACATATGAGGTCTAGATTAACCACACACTCACAAAATAATATGTTGTATGCCCTTTACAGTTTACATTCACAATAAATTGTATTTTCTTATATATGTATTCTTTTAAAATGTGATCCAGGAGAAGACTCCAGTATTTTAGAAAATAGGAACTCTTACTTTGGTTTTTCATTATCAGGTTATATGCTGATATATACTTTACTGCCATACTTCTGAAGCCCTCCCATGGCAATCGGATTCAATCTAACCAGTTCTGAGTAATGTATAATTCTACTAAAGAGAAGAGGGAAATTAGAATATGCAGATTAAATTTGGGTAATTTTTGAGAGGTGATAATGCAAAATTGCAAATCGCCATGATAATGTGGATTTTTGATATCCAATCTTCTGTAGTCTGACTCTCAGAAACCACCATAATTTATAAGTAGATTTACAGCTCCAGAAGATATGGAATAGGTTTGCAATTTGTGAGTAGCAGCACGGACAGCTGGGTGAAACTTCCAAGTTGAAATTGTTGAGTATATCTGGGGTAAATTAAGCATTATTAGTTATCATTAGTCGAGTATACATGAGTTTCTTAAAATAAATTAATTTTAATGTTTTTATGGATTTAGATTTTTGCTTTTCAGTAATATCTTTGAGCTTTACAACTCAGTATTTTGAATAAAAAATAGATGGCTCATATCTAAATGATACTATTAGCCTATAGGTATTAAATGCCATTTTTTTCCTTAAAGTTAGTAAGGTCCATAATACATTGCACATATTTATGTCTTAATCATTTACTCCAAATTATCCTATTATTGAAGCGCACAGTTCTTTATGCTATGCCTTAGCATTATGATGTAGCCTTTCTGAAGGTTAAGGGCATTCCTCGTGTCCTCCAAAGACTTTTTCCTGTGTCTGTAAATATCCCAAACATTGCATTTCTTAATGAGCAGATAGTTGTCCAAGTTTATCATCTCGTTATTTAATCTGAGTTTGGATTTAGATGTGTTGGTTGTAACTGGATATGAGTATTTGGTAAGTTTAGTGCTTCCATCATTTTTTGAAATCTAATTATTTTATGTTTTAATGAGATATGAAATCTGCTATCCTTTAGCTCTTACTGTTTTATAAATAGAAGGGCTTTTGGGTTGATTTTACTGTTTTTGATGTAGTCATACCAGAATTTATAAAACTCAGCAGTATAACCATCAGGTCCAGGAGCTTTACTTGTGTTTGGACTATTTATTACTGAAAGGATTCTTGTTCCCATCCTACCTAATCCTTCTTATACCACTTCTTACTCTCCTAAAACTAAATATGCCATCACTGCCTCCTATAGTTCTACATCACTAGTGAACTATTTGACTAACTTCTTAATTGTTTCCCTAAGCTGCTACTCTTGATAAAAAACAATTTGTTTCATTGCTTTTTATTGCATTATAATGATGTATTCTATCATTGTCAACTTTTCTTATCATATTTACTTTGTATTCCTAGGATGTAATCTATAATGTTTATGTGCAATGTGTACTATGTATTTGTATTTTTCTGGAGCTTTGCTCCCCAGGACTCCATTGAAAATGGTCACCTTGTGGCCCAATGGACTATCTTGTCAAACAAACTACAAATAAATAAATACATTTAATCCATAGTGGATACCATTCTTTACCCTTGGGATTATTTTAGGAACTTGAATGATCCTGTTTGAACATATTATATTATAAGTTAAAGCCAATAAGTCCCAGTCCTCCCTTTTCCTTAGGATACATTAACTTCTGATGCTGATTCTGACAGACTTAGGGTATCAGATTAACTTAGCTAAAGCTGCATTTAGTTTCTTCAAAAAGTTTTTATGAACTATTAAATTTGTTGCACTGAGTTTAAATAATAACCTTGGGAGAATATTCATTTTTATAATTGCTGCTTTTGAAAGAAAGGATAGCTTCATGTTTCCCCATCTCTGGATATCCTGTTCAATGTCTGCTCATATCTTTAGTAAATTATTCTGCATGAATAATTGTGGGTTATATTCAAAGTCTATCCCTAAGTATTTTAGGATGCATTTTCATTTTATTTCTGAATTAGAAAAAAATGATTCAGTGTGATCTAATGGATTGAGAGGGAAAATTAGGGATTTTGTGGGATTTATTCCAATTTGAAATTTTTGAGAAGGTGTTAACTGACTCTAGGATTTTGTTCAAGTCAATGTTAAGGAGTGAAAAATATAAGTTTAAATCATCAGTAAAGGCTGTTAGTGCAATTTTATTATTAAACATTTCTGGAATATGATGGTACATTTTTTGGGTTATGAGTAAAAAAACAGAGGTTCTATATAGAAGTTAAAGAGTTATGGAGATAGGGGAAATCCTTGTCTGGTCCCATTTAGAACTTTTATTGGATCTGAATTTGTTTTATTAATGTATACAATTGTGTAAGTGCTCTCATATAAAATGTTTATTATATTTGTAAATTCCTGTGGTATATCAAAGTAGGATAGTATAGAAAATAAAAAGTGCAGGTTTAGTTTGTCAAAGGCTTTACATGTATCTAGAGCAAGGGAATAGATAGTGTTTTTATTTTGTTTAGATAGCAAGATCATTGTATCTAAGGTTAATGTGTTATCACGTCTGCCTACCAATCATGAATCCTGACTGTCCTGGTGATATTATGTTTGGTAATACTTTATTCAGTCTGTTTGCAAGCAATGCAGCTAGAATTTTGATGTATAGATTTAAGAGAGAAATTGGTCTTCAGTTTCCTGTTTTTTATCAGATTTACCTTTAGGTATAAAGACTGTCTTTGAATTATTTAAATATAGATCTGTAATGTCACATTCTCTTATACAGCTACACATTTTTAGTAAAAGTTTTGATATTTTTTCTCGGAAGGATTTATAAAACTCAGCAGTATAACCATTAGATCCAGGAGGTTTACTGTTGTTCGGACTATTTATTACTGAAAGGATTTCTTGTTGCATGAAAGGTGCCTTGACTAGATTCTTCAGTGTTTGATTTATCTTTGGGAAGTTTAGATTCTCTAGAAAAGTATCTCTCTCTAATTCCGTAGTTTTGATCTCTGGTGGGCCATATAGATTGTATATAAATCTTCAAAAGTTTTGATAATTTCTTGATTAGTATTGCATGTGCGGAGGGAAGCCTTCTAGCTTAATTTTGTTTCTTAGAACTAGTCAGTTTTCTAGTTTCAGTACTCAGATTTATTTCTTTGAGCTCAGCACTTGTTCAAAACTCATTGTAAGCACTAAATAAGCTACAAATTACTACAGTACTCAACTTTCCTCACTTGTCTAGAGGAAAACAGTTTTTAGTACTTAATAAATAAGCACCTATCCAGGCAGGGTCTATATCAGAACATCAAAGTATAAAAATTTTGAATGTTCTGATATTGAACACTATTCAGCGAATGCTAAGAATAATGAAGCTGCAGAACAGCGAATTCTTTCCTCGGGAAAGAATTCAGTTGGCTGTTTCTGTGGCTTCGCTATTCTTAGCGCTGTGGTGGAAAGTTATGGGTTGGGTTCAGATAAGTGTGTAATTGTTTGTACGTTAGGGTTAGGGGCAGGTTCAGTGAGTTAGGGTTAGGGCGCATGTTAGGCGTGTGTGCAACAGTGACAGACTTTAGGGTTAGGGGCGGTTTAAGTGAGTTAGGATTAGGGCGCAGGTTAGGTTAGTGTGCGATAGTGATGGACCTTAGGGTTAGGGTTTGGGTTAAGGTAAGTGGGTAGATAGTACTGTATGTTTAGTTTAATGTAGCATTAGATGTAGGAATTTAAGTGTATGTGTGTGATTGATGTTTGTCTGATGTGCTTGTGTTGTGTGTATGTGTTTCAGAGCAGCAAATTTTTTCCATGGGAAAAAATTCACTGATCTGAATGTTCAATATTTTCATGTTTAGATGTTTTGGGGCCGAAGAAATAGCGTTTGCTATTTTCATCTTTCGATAATGTGATATAAACGCTCTAGGCATGTCTAAGGATCAGCTCCCTGTGTTTTCTCCTGTCTACCTGATGAATCTGTGCATCTTGGGGCAATGCAGCAATTGTCTCATGTACACAGACAACCCTCTCCTCATACCACCCAACACTACAACCTGTGAGAGATGCACTTATATAACCAAACTGGAAGCAAAGCTCTCTTCACCCAAGACTGGACTAGACAGTCAAGAGGAGAAGGTAAACATGTGCACCACACCACACTCATCACATAGTCCCTCAAAACCTACACCACCAAAACTCACACATAGAAACACAAAGCACACACCTACATTTGCGGAGGCACTCCAAAAAAATCTACCCAAGTAACAGGGACCTCCACAGCTGAAATGCAAGCAACCTCCACCCCTCCAAAAAAAACAAATGACACATAGCCCACAAACTCAGTGTGCCACTCAACGATAGCCTGTAAGGCATAACAACATACCCAACACTCTAGTCATAGGTGACTCTATAGTCAGGCACATTGATGTCCCACTCACCAAGCTAAACAAGGAGAAAGTTACTGTCAGCTGCCTGTCAGGTGCCATTATCTGCCACATAACGCATGCACTCATGTCACTCCACAGCAAGTACAAATATGACTGTGTCATTGTCCATGTTGGTGTGAATGACCTGAGACATACCTCCCTGGACTACATGAAAAGAGACATGGTGGAGCTTTCTGATCTTGTAGCCCATGCAGGTATGACCCTAGCCCTGAGTAGCATCCTGCCATCATCCAGAATGATACAACAGTACAAGGACAAAATGATTGACTTCAATAATTGGCTAAGCTTTTGGTGTCATTCTAAGGTGATCTAGTATCTGTCTGCCTGGGATGACATGATCGACAAACCACGATGCTTTGCCAGAGTTGGCCTGCACCTGTCACCCTTGGGATTCCGGATACTGGCTAAGGCTCTTGCCACCCCTATAGCGCCTTTTTTAGGCAAGATTCAAATGACAAATTCACTACCATAACAGGTACAAGCAAGCAAAATCTGTGGGTAATGCTACTTAATGCTAGAAGTCTAAACCTCAAAATGCACTCACTCTAGGCACTCCTTAAAATGGAGAACATCGACATCTGTGCAGTGACAGAGACCTGGTGCAAGGCTCCAGAGTGCACCCCTGCATTACCAGGCTATAACAAATACCAAACCCTTTGGCCACCTAACCGGGACCGAAGCACTAAAGGCGGAGGTGTGTCCACATTCATTAAGAATATCCACACCTCCAAGCTAGTTGCTTAGCATAATGCATCTGAGATTATCCAAGTGCAACTAACTCTGGGCAAGACCGCAATGCAAAGTGTAGCTTGCTAAAGATCCCCCACTATGCCCCAGGATTGCCACTCCTCATTTCTTGATACACTGGAAAATATTAGGGTACAACCTAACACCCTAATAATGGGCGATTTCAACTACCCCACCATTAACTAAGAAAACTACTCATGTACCAACTCTTGTGGTCAACGTTTTCTGGAATTCATAAATTCCAGTGCCTTGGATCAACTTATCCACACCCCCACTGGGGCAGCAATATCCTAGACCTGGTCATTACCAACATGGGCAACTGGTGTTCCAAACCAGAGGTTAATTCCTCATTGGTCAGATCTGACCACAAACAAATCACCCTAGACATCCACATCCCACACCCACCCCCCTTTAGGGAAACCACTGTAAAAAATTTCTCCAAAACCACCTTCTTAAGACAGACATGGCAAACTTCACGACACCCATGCTGACAGACAATAGAGTTGCAATAGAGATGCAATTGCTGAATCCAGTACAATTGCACTTTATAAGTACTTACACGAGTGCATGGATCGTGCAATCCCTAACAGAACCAAGATGCTATCCTCCAAAAACAAGAAGCCAATCTGGTGGTCCCCTGCTATAAACAAACACTACAACAGAAGAAAGAAACTGTTGCAAAAAAGAGTAAAATCCTATGATTGGAGGAACTCCGAGGTCAGCCTCAGTAAGAAGCTGAGATCCCTCATAAAATCCTCCAAAGCTAGTTACGAAAACAAAATTGCCACTGATTCTAAAGACAACCACAAAGCATCCTATAGCTATGTCAAGAATCTCAATGGCAACACTCAGATCTGCTCCGAGTTACAGCACAATGGCACTAAATATACAGAACCAACTGATATTGCCAACATCCTGGCAGATAGGTTCAGTGCTAACTTTACCCCTCTCTCATCCCATAAAGGGTCCATCTCTATACGGAAGAATGCAATGTACCTATAATCACAGCTGCACAGGTAAAAAACACATTCTCCAAAGCCAAGAACACAGCATCCATGGAACCTGACAACATTCAAGGCTGCGTTCTACATGAACTACAGAATGAACTGGCACCCCACCTAAGTACCATGTTCAATCATAGCCTCACCTCAGGCTTTGTGCCCACTGAATGGCGCACAGCAACAGTTATCCCACTTCACAAAGGGGGAGCCACCACAACCCTGGGAACTACTGCCCCATTAGCCTGACAAGCCTGGTCTGCAAGGTCATGAACTACCACATAAGTGGGAGTCTACTTAACACTGAAAGTGTTATAAGAGACCTTGGGACACAGGTGGACAGTAGTCTCTCCTTTGATAATCACATCACCACAGTAGTCAGGAAATCCTTCTATGTGGCACAACTCATCACAAAAGGTTTCTCATCCAGGAAAAAAGAGGTCATTGTTCCCCTCTACTCATCACTCATTAGACCCATTATAGAGTACGATGCCCCTTTTGGTATGTACCTCACACGACATCTACAACAACTGGAAAGGCCACAGAAATACCTCACAAAGAGGATTACCGGCCTCAAACAGATGCCCTACTCAGACCGTCTCAAAAAACTCCATCTTTACTCTGTCACATATCGCCTACTCAGAGGCGATCTCTGCCTAACATACAAAGCTATGTCAAACCCAAAGCTGTTGGACATGCTCCTTTTAAAAAAAATCCCAATCCATCTGAGCTACACGCTCTAGGGACCTAAAACTTGTCACCACCATAAACAGAACATGGTGGAGGGATAGATTCCTGTCCCAGAGACTTCCCATACTCTGGAACAAACTACCTATCTATGTCAAACAAAGGTCCTCATTAGCACTCTTCAAGAAAAATCTTGATAATTGAATGGGAGATATGAAATTCACCCCGGGGATCACTTCTGTGATGCTGCTTGACCGGGGCACAGGAAAATAATTTTCTTGGTTGGCAAAAGCCAGGGTACCATTTGACTAGGCTTATATAGGCCTTAGGGCCAATAGCCTAGTACCTACCTATGAACCTATGTGTTCTCTTGGTATCCAGTTCCTGTTATCGTAGGGAAGCTATTATTAACATGTATTATCCTCTCCAGTAATCTTGAGGGAGCTTGTGCCCTTCAGAGTACCTTGCTAAGGTTTTCATTTCTGTGAAAGAGAATTGTTCTGTATGCATTATATATAATTATTTTTGGGAATTAATCATCTGTTCTTTCAGTACAGAGTTTGGTTTTTTTGGATTAGCTCTTCTATTTTGATTATTGTTTTCTTTTAATTTTGTCTCATTCTCTTTATATATTTTGTCTTGTATAATGCTTTTTAATCAAAATTCCCCTAATCCTTCCTTTATTTGCTTCCCATTGAATATCATAGGGAATATCTGTCCATGTTGTCATGATCAAGTTCATCTAATATGTTGTTAATTTCCTGTATTATATCCTTTTTCTGTAGTAAGTTTGGATTTAGGGACCAGTTTTTACCCTTTGTATTCAGGCTTAGATTACTAGGCCATCTTATTTTAATAGTGATCTTTGAGTGGTCTGAAAAAAAACTCTAAGTTATGTACAATAGTTTATTTTCACCTTTAGGAATACTTATGATATCAGAAAGAAGTCTAATCTAGAATACAATTTTTAACATTGGGAGTAGTATGTAAATGTCATTGTAGATGGGTTTTTGCTCAGTAGTAATATGGGCCAAATAAGTTAAAATCTGTTTTTAGATTGCTTATAGCTATGGAGGTCTGGAGTTATAAGTTATGCTTTTACTTGTTTTATCTGTTATGGGGTCAATTACTGCATTCCATTCACCTCCTATTATATAGTAGTGGTTTGGAAATTTAGTTAGGATGTTATAAATTTCCATGATAAAACTTGTTGTTTTGGACACAGACTATACAGACTCAATAAAAAAAGTGGTTTCTGTAGACTAGAGCTTGTAATTGAAAAATAACACCATCTTCCATTTATATCTGAGTCATGATGTACAATCATTTCTTTGAATGAGTTTTTAATTAAAATTGCAACCCCCTTACTGTTTGTTTTATTACCTGTTCTTATCAATTTTTTCTCCCTGTCTTTCACCCAATCTTTCTTTAGCATACATGTTTCATGTATAAATACATTTCATTCTGATTTAAAAGCTAAATGCTTAAATAAATAATAACCTTTACTTTTTATCTTGTTTCCCTTTCACATTCTATGAGTCAATTATCCACATCCCTTTTTCTTACTGTTTTTCCCTTAATGTTAATATATTTTGTTGTCTTCTCCTTGTGTACATATGAATAATTTTTTATAGTGTGTTCATATATTTCTCTATTCATGTAGCACTTAACTCTTCCAGCTATATCCTTGTGCCTACCCATAAAACCTACCATGTCCGGAAGAGGTTAACAGTTTACAAACAAGAGTTATGTTTCTTTTTTTTTTGCAAGTTAGAACTCAACATTTTATGATACCTCTATTTAATATTTTTTCAAAACCTTTATATTACAAAAACCAATAACAAGGTACACTAAGATTAGCATATCCTACCTGACACAGCTTTCCTGACCCACAACTCCATTTTTAAAAGTGTCGCCCAAATTATATAACCTTCATTTTAAACTGTACTTAACTTTGGTTAACCTTATTTAATCATTTATCCTGTTTTCATATGTTTGTATGTCTTCATTTTTCACTGAGTTAAATGTTTGCAATATGATGTTTCTTGACTTACATTTTTCATGTGATTTTAGTACACAAGAAGCAGTAGTCACAATGATGCCAACCCATACTTCTCATTTAATATAGTTAACATATAACCAATGCTGATTCTTGAATGTTACTTGGAACAACAATCATAGACAAACATTTCACAATATTTCAGTACTTTGCCATTTTGTGTTTCACCAAAGACTATCCATTTGAGTACCTTAGGTGTCTTGGAAGACTGTCAATATCAATCTATTTTTAGATGCAATAAAAGAGTAGTAATTATATTGAGAGACATTTAATAATAAAACAAAGGTATTTGTAGAGTTAACAATATGTAAGCAAGCAAGAATCAAATCACTTGTTTCCCAGTGCTGTAACAATAAGAACTATAATATCAAGACAGCTATATTGCCTTTAAAGTTTGATGCATATCCAATAAATGCTATTTCTTGACATTTAAATCTAACACAAGAAATAGTTTGCATTTGCTTGGAATTACTTCTAACAACTAGCATAAGAAACATTGTTTGTTTGTGTCTTTCGGCTTTTCCCGGTTAGGAGTCGCCACAGCGGAACTCCGGTCCACTAATAATTGGCAGTAGATTTTTACATGCTGGCTTGCCGAGCCTAATGCACAACCTTCAACGAAGGAACACCCATTCACGCATGTCAACACACAGAAGACGCTCTAACTGAAAATCGCACGGACAACGTCTAACTGTGAGGCGACAACGCTACCGCAGCACCACCACTGCAGTTAGCATAAAGAACATAATATATGTAATTAATATTACACTTCTGCATAAGAATGAATTGTCTCATGCTTGCCCCTTTAAAAGTGAGCTCTTGTCATATTTTCCTTCTTTTCAGGTTATATGTTACAATTTGTCTCTTTTATTTATTAGAGCTCTAAAGTATATACAATTAGAACATTCCAGATGTCTTTTTACAAGTAGATTCTAAGGGTCTATATCAGAACATCGAAGTATTAAAACTTCAAATGTTCTGATATCAAACACTATTCAGCAAACGCTAAGAATAGCAAAGCTTCAGAACAGCAAATTCTTTCTTCGGGAAAGAATTCAGTTGGCCATTTCTGTGGATTTGCTATTCTTAGCACTGTGGTGGAAAGTTACGGGTTGGGTTCAGGTAAGTGTATGATTATTTGTACATTAGGGTTAGGGGTGGGTTAAGTGATTTAGGGTTAGGGTGTGGGTTAGGCGTGTGTGCGATAGTGACAGACTTTAGGGTTAGGGACGGTTTAAGTGAGATAGGGTTAGGGCGCGGGTTAGGTGAGTGTGCGATAGTGACGGACCTTACGGTTAGGGCTTGGGTTAAGGTAAGTGGGCAGATAGTAGTGTATGTTTAGTTTAGTGTAGCATTAGATGTAGGAATTTAAGTGTATGCATGTGGTTGCTGTTTGTTTGATGTGCTTGTGTTGTGTGTATGCGTTTCGGAGCAGTGAATTTTTTCCATGTGAAAAAATTTGCTGTTCTGAATGTTCGATATTTTCATGTTTAGATGTTTTGGGGCCGAAGAAATAGTGATTGCTATTTTCATCTTTCGTTAACGTTATATAAAAGCGATTCTAATACACAAATGTAGTATAACCAACATTTTAAAGTCATTAACATTTCAGTTTGGGAATGAGAGAATTGGCAACAGTAATATCTTAACGTAGTTCACGTGTACATTGTATATTTGTAATAGCAATAGTAAGAAAAGCATTATAGCATTAATTTTCTGATGACTGATTTACAATCTAAAATTACATGCTATAGAATTTAATGAAGTTACAATGGTTAAGGAGCAATTACTTTGGCCATAATTAAAATCCCTTATGACATAATTGTATAACTTGCTTCTTAAACAAAACTCATTTTTACTCGTTATTACAATTCTATACAACTGTTATTTATACAATGGTAATGCTTCTCAGAAACCTAGCAAGAACATACTTTTGCCAGCTATAAGAGAACTTGAATGATTCAGCTCTGACCTTGTTATGCCCTTCTATGTCACAAATTAAGCTACATTACAGCTCTTTTATTAAATCAAAGCTTCGTACCTCATACAGCAATGCACCTTTTTACCTTCCTAAATTTTACTATACATAGATATATATATATATATATATATATATATATATATATATATATATATATATATATATAATCTGAGTGATTTTTACCAACTGAATAATTGGTTCCTTCAGAGTTCATGTTCCCTTACAGAAAAAAGCATCTATATCATTTACCAGTCTGAAGCAGTAGTCAGTGCAGGGCTGAAGCTCTGTAATATGTCCATAACTGTTATGTTTTCATGAACAAGGAAAATTTCTCATTTGCCAAACTTCATCCTTTATACTTCTCTTCCGATAATTCTTTTTGTTCTTCTGGATTCTATTATTTTGTTTGGAAATTTTGGTTTCTGGTCTTAACCAAAGTCAGTTGAGACAAGAAAAATTACTTTTTCTTTTACTATTTGACCTCTTTAGCTTTGAAAAGTCCAGCTCGAAGGAGAAGGAAGAGAGTGTAGTGTTACTTATTAAAATGTCCATGTCAGCAACTGGTTCCTTATAATATTTAACATAACACACACTTCATCCTGTTTTTGGGTTCCCTTTCATTTATGGGAATATACTGCCCCATCTGTACTTTTATTTCTTATTTATTCATTTTAAATCTGTCTCTTTGCACCATTTCATATCAATTCTTCACATTGATTTTTTTTCAGGTTATAACATCTGGCAGTTCACTGAAAATTTTCAAAAACAGTGCTTTTGTTTCTTTGGCCGATTCAATTGTGTGGTTAACATCCTTATGTTGGAAGATTAATGTATTTGGATAGCTCATCTAAATTTGTCTTGGATTGTCCAAGTTTTGTGTTTTACAAACAGCTCAGTGTATTCTTTCGATCGCCATCTCTACAGTTTCTGAATCATTCTGTAAAAGGCAGCCCACAAATTGATTTACTGTTTCTATTGTACTTGTTCATATTTCTTCTGGGATACCTAGAATTTGTATATTATACCTCCTATTTCTTGCTCCAAATCAATTATTTCTATTGCATCTCATCTTCTTGGCATTTGTTTCATTTTCTTTTGGAATTTGGTCTGTTTTTATTTCATTTTTGGATACTTTAGCTTCCATTTTTATAGTCGGGAAGCTATTTGACTTAATGTATTTCCGAACCCTAAAAGCTGGTCCAAAAAGTTCTGAATAACTATTTGGAGAGGTAGTAATGCAGATTTTAGGTCATCTAGGTTGGATGTTTGCTCTACTTTAGATTTTGTAGAGAGTTTCAGGTTATCCTGTTTTATTGTGGTTCTTTGCATTTTTATTATAGTCTCTTTTTCAGATGTAACCACTTGCAAATATTTACTTTCAACCATTTGTGCTTCCATTATTTCAGTTTTACTCATCATTTTGGTAAGCTCAAACTCCCCGTTTTTTCCCTTTCCTTCTATTCAACTGTATCAGCTCATTAGTGTTTTTTTGTACTGGCACAATTTGCTTAGAATAAAGTTTATTTAATATTTCTCAGGATATTTAATTTAACTCTTCACTGGATGCATTGTTTTGTTTAAAGATGTGTTATTTACCAAAGAGAAACTTTTCAAACCTTATTATTTATTTATTTATTTGACATTTGTTAACTGGGTTGGTCCAAGTGGGGCAGAGGCCCATTTTCAGTGGAGACCTGAGGAGAAAAGCTCCAGAGTATTTAAATTATAAATAAATAAAACTGACAGTAAAATATAATGCTGTTATATGTAGTAGTTAGAGAGAAAAAAATACATCAGGGAGGTAATACAAAAAAAATGAAATGAGCATCAACAAATGCAGTTACAAAAGAGCATACAATTTACAGGAAGTGGCATCAATAGACAATGTGAAATAATTTATAGCTGATTGTCTAGTAAGAACAGTAATAGAGGTCGAATAGGTTGATGACCTCTGAGAGCATCTGTAAAATATCAGGTAATATTCAAATTAAATTCATAGCATACAATGCATACATACACAGTCATATTGTTTAATAGAAATGAAAAACAGTGGATAAAGAGATGATATAGTATTGATATAGAGAAACTACAGAATAGAGGGAGTATGAATGGACAATTAGCTGTGATGTGGATCATAGAGGGAGAGAAAAAAGTTATGAGGTAAGGTTGGAAGGATGGAAGTGGTTCAGTATGATCCTGGCAAGGACAGATCCTTGAGCTTAGGGGGAAGAGTTTAGTTGTTTTTTGAACAGAGTAGTGTTTGAGGTACTTCTAATGGAGTTTGAAAGTTTATTCCAGAATAAAGACACACTGCAGGTGTGCAGAAGTTTACCTATGTTTCTGCTGGGTTTATGCATTTGAAGGAGTTGTTTCTGAAGAAGCCATCAGTTGATGGTGAAAGCGCTTTGGGAGCCTTCTGCTTTAGCTCTCCATTAACCTGTTTGGTGCAGTTCGTGATTCTTGTGTTTTTATTTCATTTTTAATCTGGTCATCTATTATGGTGCCAAGGTGTTTTGCTTGAGGGTCAGCTGTGATGATGGTGTTATCTAGTGAGGAGATGGAAAAGAAAGACTTGTGGTTAGAGAGTGATTTAGGTAGGAAGAGTAGCAGTTTGCTTTTCTTGGGGTTTAGGATAACCTGGTTTTCATTAAGTCATTTTTCAATGGAGTTAAATGTGTTTTGAGTAAGGGAAAGGAGATGGGATATGTTATTAGAGGAGGTGATGAGGGTGGAGTAATCTGTGTATTGGATGAGAGTAGAGTGGTTGCAAGTGGAGTAGAGATTGTTAGTAAAGATATTGAATAGAAGGGGGACAAAGACAGAACTCTGGGGGACTCCGGTATTTACAGGCAAGAAATGTGAGCAGGAAGTGAGCCATTAGACAGGTTCTAATCTATTAGAAAGGTAGCTGGAGAACCACTGCATGGTGGCAGGAGAGAGGCTGAGTTCAGTTAGTCTTGCTAGTAGCTTAGTGTGAGACATTGTATAAAAAGCTTTGGAAAGGTCAAGGAAGAGTCAGGATACAAGTTGGTTATTAACTCTGGCCTCAACAGCTGTATGAGTAAAAGATAAGAGGACTGTAGCAATGCTGTGGTTAGGCCTGAAACCATGCTGAGTAGGAGTTAGGAGGTTGCCCTGTATAAGGTATTTAAAGAGGTGAGAGTAGATACATTTTTCTAGAATTTTAGAAGAAAAAGGATGACTATAGGTCAAAAGTTAGAAGGATCTGTGGAATTACCTCCTTTGTACAGTGGAATAGTATAGAAGGCTTTCCAGATGTTAGGAACAGTGTTTTCTTGAATAGACTGATTTATTAGAATAGAGATGGGAAATGTTATGGGATCAGCAGCAAGCTTCTGAAAGAGGGGAGGTAGTTTATCAGCAGATGGGGAGCAAGATTTAAGTTTACAAAGAAGAGATTTGATGAAGGAGGTGAGAATGGGTTTAAGAGATAAAGGGTTTTTGTTACAGAAGATAGAAGAGGGTGAAGAGTTGGGGGTTCTGGAGTTATGGTCAGAGTGAGTTAGTTTGTGGATGGTGTCTACAAAGTGATTATTGATCAGAGTGGCAGTCTCTAGTGGAGTGCTATTAGGATATGGATTTGGGGTTGAGGGGTTGCCGGGGTGTAGGTTATTGTTAATGGTGGACCAGAATTTTTGGGGACCAGAGTGGTGATTGCATTGCACAGTCTTGTAGAAGTTGTTCTTATCTTGATATATGTGTTTTTTGTTAGGTTTCTGATTTCCTTATAGCTTTGTAGCAGGGTTGGGGATTTGGTATTTTGCCAGGTTTTCCAAATACTATCCCTTTTTTGCATGAGAGAGCCTATTTATTTTGCTAGCCAGGGTGTATAGGAGGCTTTTATCCTAATTTTTCTTTGGGGCACAAGTGAGTCTAGGATATCAAGGAAGATCCGGGTAAATATTTCTATGGCTTCATTTTGGGGAGGGTATTGGAGGAAGGACCAGCCAATGGATGGCAGTTTAGAGTTAAAGGAATCAGAGTCAAATGAGGATAGTTTGCAGCAGTCTCTGTATGTGTGGGATCTGGGTATTGGACTAGTGTGTCTTTGGATGCGGATAGGTAGGTGATCACTAAGGGAGTTGGGCAGGGTGGAAGGGTTGTGGAACAGATTAGGGTCTGTAGTATGTACCCAATCAAGGATAGAACTGGTACCAGTAGTTTTATTAATATGAGTGGGGGATGTAATGAGTTGTTTAAAACCATGAAGATTAATGCTCATATTGTGGGTGTTGGACATTAGTTTTCCCCAGTCAATGTTAACATCTCCCAGAATGACAGTTTCATGGGAAATGTTGTCTGTCAGCCATGAAAGTATATTTTCAAGGACCGGGGTGCTGTTTCCTGGTGGGATGTAAACTGAGGCTATAGAAAACTTTTTGTGGGAGTTCATGTGACATACGATCATAGTTGGTTACTAGGCTATTGGCAATGAGGTCCTTATAAGCCTAGCCAAGAGTCTGGCCCATGTTTAAACAAATCAGCACCCAATGCCTCTGTCCAACAGGGACATGGGTAGAATCCCAGGGGTATATTTTCTGTCTGCTATCCAGTTATCCAGGTTGCGCTTAAAAAGAGGTAAAGAGGTACTCTGTTTGATGTTGCGAGGGAGTCTATTCCATAGATGAGGGAGTCTCTGGGACACACATCTTTCCCACCAACAAGTCCTGTTGATGTCACAGACCAGGTTGAGGCCACGCATGTGGGTTACTCAAGTGGAGCTTGACTTGCGGTAATGCAGCAGTTCCATCAAGGTAGGGTCCATGATCACCTTCAATGCCAGATAGCGGTCACCTCTGACAGGTTTGTATGAAACTGAGTGGATGTATAGGGCTTTTAGCCTATTAGCTTATCTGTGTATGATAGATGTTTGAGGCCCTGGATTCTCCTGGTGAGGGACATCTGTGGTCTCTCCATTTGCTGCATGTGCTTTGTGAGGTACATGCTGAAAGGTGCATTGGACTAAATAATGGGCTTAATAAGAGAAGAATACAGGGACATTGTGACCACCTTGTTCCTGGATAAGATACCCATACTTATGAGGTGGGCCATGTAGAAAGCTTTCCATACCATGAAAGCAACGTGGTGGTCAGTTTAGTACAAGTAGTTCAGCAGGTAGAAAGCTAGGTAGTGGTGAACATATATATGGGGGAGAGAATAAGTAGACCAGAATAGAGGATTGCGACCCCACCACCTTTTCTTGTCTCTCTATCTAATCTTGTCTCTCTATTTAATCAGAATATGCTATAGCCTGGGGGTAAGATTTCATTATTTGCTATGTGTGGTTTTAGCCAAGTTTCAGTTAAAGTTAGAAGACGAGGAGAGTGTTGCGCTATCCAGGAGTGTAAGAAAGTGGTTTTGTTGGGAAGGCTTTCTATGTTGAGTGAGAAAATGTTTAGAGTTTTGTAACTGGAGTAGTGTAGAGCAGGTAAGGGTGTGTTTGGTGGGGAAAGGGGTGGGGATGGGTGAGCACTAGGGATGAGCGAGGGGGGACTAGGTCCTGGGTTGGGGTGCATGCCTCCAGCTAGGAGGACAGATATAATGGAGGATGTATGGAGGTGTGGGTGGTGTGGGGTTAGGCTGTAGAGGAGAAGTTCTAGTTTGTCAGGTGTGTGAAAGTTAGAGGTAATTTTCATCTTGTATAGGTGAAAATGGGAGGTGGTAAGGAGTGATGGTGAGATGTAGAAGGAGTAGGTAATGTTATGGTCATGGAGAGAATACGAAAGAGTAGGAGAGGTAGGTAAGAAATGTAGGGGGATGTGGTAATAGAAGAGTTGTGTAAGCAGAATAAGGAGTGGGATGCCTAGATAAAAGTGAGACATGATAAGTGGAGTTTGAGAAGAGGGGGATCTGAGATTATTAGTAGGGCTGAGACTAATTGATATGTAGCAGAAAAAAGAGGGGAGGGGTGTAGATTGATTTTGGTTAAATTACCCCAATTGGATGGTGGAGGTGAAAGGGGGAGGGGTGTAGTTAATGAGGATAGAGTATAACTCTGGTGATGTCAGCTGTGGGAGGGAATGGGGGTAGGGTAGGGGAGCGGAGTCAGCACAAGCGTAGCGAGGGTGAATGGAGTGGGTTGAAGCAAGAGGAGCAGAAATGCACTGATACCAGATAAGAACAAAGCAACAAAAACAAATTTTTATGGCTTTTGGCAGTTTTATTTGTTGTTTTTGCAGAGCCGTGTTCTTAAGGTGCTCACTGGAATGCCACCATCTTGGAACCCCCAAGATTCTTTGAACATTTTTGTCTGTATTGATGGAATATCATGGATGATTACTAATGTCAGGTCTAAATATTATGTAATGTAAGTACTTTTCATGGTTTGCTGAAGTGTTACTAACCAATGTCTTTCTTTTTTGATTGTTTGTTTGTTTGTTCATTTGTTTGTTTGCTTTGTGTATTTTTGGTCATACTATCTGTCTAAAGTTTCAACAAGGAAGTTGTTGAAAAAAGTGTCACAAACAATATATTCTTTAAAAACAACATTTGTCTTAAGGACTTGATGCAGTAATAATGTATTCTCTAGTTACATTTAAACTGGATCTTGAAAATATAATATGACAGACAGGAATTACATGTAGTGGCATAAATAACACCAAACCTGTTGCAGTTAAAGTTGCCAGGGAAGGGTAAAATTTTCAGACAGACTTCTTCCCTTCAGCAGTCTACTACATTGCCTCAGCCACAGACGACATCCTATGCAGTGGCCATTTCCACTCTTCCTCCTCTATGGTTTCCTCTGGTGTAGTCTTTTCAGCACCATGGACCAGGGCTTAGAGACTTTCACTATGGCTGTTTAAGTCTCCTTGGTGAGTGTAGGTGAACCACTCTTTTTGGTCTTGAGAGAAGATGAGGAAATACTATTCTACCTAACTGAATTTAGATGTCTACTCCCCAGGGTGATATCCAAGACTGGAGTTAGTTGATTTCTGTGGAGATTCATGTCAAAAAGAAACAGACAGTTAATAGTTTATCTTCTCCTGCCTCTTACTTTATACACGGGAATGATTTATTGGGTTTGGTTCTGGTTCTTAATCCTTCTCATTCTGGATTTACTGGTAAAAGAAAGGGGAATTATTTTGCTTCTGAAGATTCCTGGTGTGATGAATGGAAAAATGATTGTGAGGGAACAACTTCTGTCCTGTCTACTCAAGTAACTGATTCTGAAGGGAGAATTTCTTTAAATTGTCCCACAGAGGAATTTTATTTTTCTGAAACCATATTCCCTGATTGTTTCAGAGGGAATATAATGTTATGACCATTTCTTTGAAAAAATATTAAGATTCATTACAGTTGGAATTTCCTTAACCTACTCTTCTTACTCTTGTTGTTCCAGCTTTGGGGGCATTTATATTACAGCCCCAACACACTTGACAGCCAGCTTGCAGTCACTAAAAAGATAGATAGATTGTAGAAAGTTCCATCATCTTACAAATTCTTACTTTCCATTCCCAGATCTGACCCTGCAGTGATTTTATTGGCAAGTTCTTCTGAAGCTAAACAGTTAGCAAATATGTATCCCTCCGCCTCTGATAAGGATGGGAAAGATTTTTAAAGATTTGGGAAGTGTGTGCCCTCTGCCAGTCATATTTTTACATTTCTTAATTGCCGACCTCACATTGTGAATATGAAGAACACTATTTACATTTTGCTTTCTTCTGAGGGAAATTCTTCTCTGAATTCCTGTATTGCTTCTGTCATTCATATAACCAAACATTCTTTGAAATATGCTTATGACTCAGCTTATAACTCTTTCAGATCAACAGAGATTACCTGAGGATGTCATTACTGAAGTACTTAATTTGTCCCTTGGTAGGGAGGTTGTATTCGGACCATATGATGCTGAGGTCCTGGAAAACTGTGAGGAGCGAGGGAATCTGATTCAAGGGGTAACTCAAAAGAGTTTTCATCCTTCCTTCTCTAAGTTTGTTAGATGTTTCTTCCCTAACTCAAGAACTTAAAAAAAAATAAGCAGACTCAATAAACGTATAACAAGGTGATGTTAAAAAAAATGGCAAGAGGCTCCAAAGGGAAGGGATAGAGCCTCCCAGAAACCAGGACAGTCCAACAAGTTTGAATGACTATTACTGCTGCACAGTTTAAAACAGCACTGTCCAAGGCCAAGAATACAGCTTCTATGGGATCTTACAATATCCTCGGCTGTGTTCTACTGAACTACAGAGTGAACTGGCACCTCACCTGTGTGCCCTGTTCAATCACAGCCTCACCTCAGGCTTTGTCCCTACTGAATGGTACACTGCTACAGTCAGCCCTCTCTACAAAGGAGGAACAACTACAGACCCTGGGAACTATTGCCCCATTAGCCTGTTGAGTCTGATATGCAAAGCTATGGAACACATCAGCATGGACCTAATAAACAAGGATATAAGGAATCTCCAAACTCTGGATCCCACACAGTTTGGTTTTGTGAAGGGTAGTTCATACCTGCTCAACTTGGTTGACTTCTTTGAGTCAGTCACCAGAGATGAGGATGAAGGCAAGGTGGTTCACACAGCCTTCCTTGATCTGGACAAGGCCTTTGATACCATTCCCTACTCAGGAATCATAGAACCACTCACTAAGCTAGGTATCAACCCCTATATCACTAGGTGGGTTGCAAACTGGCTCACAGATAGACACCACTGTCAGACTGCCAACTAGTCACGAGTGGAGTCCCAAAGAGTTTGGTCCTATTTGGTATCTACTTCTCTGAAGTCCAGATCAACATGAAGGGACTCTGGCTGACAAAGTTCATGGACGATTGCAAGTTGGGAGCTATTATTAACTCCCCAAGTGATGTTGTCATCCTACAGAATGGCCTCACTGAGGCCAACGACTGGTGTCAGAACCATAGCCTTAAGCTCAATGCCAAAAAATGTGTCATCATCCCCTTTGAGAAAAACCTGATTCCCATGAATTACAACACTGATGGTAGTTCACTGAACACAGAAAGTGTTATAAGAGATCTGGAAACCCAGATTGACAGCAACCTCTCTTTTGATTACCACATTGCCACTCTGGTCAGAAAGTCCTTCTATGTACACATCTCATTACTAAGGGTTTTGCATCCAGGAAGAAAGAGGTCACTGTACCTCACTTGACGTCTGCAACTACTGACGGCCACAAAAGTACCTCACAAAGAGGATCCTATGCCTTAAACACTTGTCCTACATGGATAGCCTCAAAAAACTCCAACTATTTTCTGTCTCATATCGTCTACTTAGAGGTGATCTCTGCTTGACTTACAAAGCCATGTCTGACCCAGCTCTGTTAGAAATGCTACATCTAAACAAATCCCAATCCCTCCAAACCACATGCTCCAGAGACCTCAATCTCATTACCACAATTAACAGAACATACTGGAGGGACAGGTTCATAACCCAGGGACTGCCCATGCTATGGAATAGACTTCCCATAGATGTCAAGCAGAGCACCTCGCTGACCCTCTTCAAGAGAAATCTTGATGAGTGGATGGGAAATTGAAAATTCACTCCAGGGATAACTCCACTGGCTCTACTTGACAGAGGCACTGGGAACTATGCTTGAGTGGCATGAAGCCAGAATAATCCTTTAGCTTGGCTTGTAAAGGTGCCAGGGCCATCAGCCTAGTGCAAACCTATGAACCTATAAACTAATTGTAATCCACCTTTCCACCCTGGAAAGCCTTTAAATATCCCCCAAAATCTGGCTACCTATATCTCCCTTTAGAAACAGACAATCTCAAAGAAATTGGTTATGGGAGTGATTTGTCAGTGGCATAGATGCCAGTGGGAGTTCTTTCCTCCTTTCCAAGTGATTTGTCCTCATACACCAGATCCAGATATAACATATTTTTCCTGTCCTGTCATTCATCATTTGCTGACTCAAGGAGTCATAATATCTGATCATTCTTCTCTGGCAGTGAAAGGTTTTTATTCAAGAATGATTCTGGTACCAAAAAAAGTAGCCTTATGGAAACCAATCTTTGATCTTTCCTTTCACAATGTTTTGTTAAAGTTCCAAAGTTCAAAATGTTCTTTTTACGACCTGTTGCCATTTATTCTCCCTTTCAGTTCTTTGATAACTCTAGATTTAAAGGATGGTCAACATCCTATTCATATAGCCTCAGACTTCAAATGTTTTAGGTGTGTGTGTGGAAAGGTTAGTTTGCTGTTATTTTTTGTATTTCTGTATTGCCTTTCTATATTTTGAATACTGTAGTTTGTTTTCTTTACCTTGTGTTTTGCTTGCATTCTGTTTAACAGCATATTAAAACTTCAAAAGAGACCACAGCTCTCTCTGTTCTGAGTCAGGCAGAATTTTTCCTCCTCCCACCCATTTAAGTTGTCTTGTTAAATACCACTGTCTTTCTAGTTGCCCGCCTCTTATGTTAATCTGACCATATATCTCATTTCTCTCTACTTTCACTGGCTTATGTGAGTAATCACAAAACCATCACTTTTGAAATCCCACCCCTTCAATTATTTAAATTTATTGGCCATCCTACAGTATTTCATAGTACCAAAATACAAAAGTAACCACCCCTTTCAGTCCATCTTGCTGTTTTAAAAATAGTAACTCTCCACTAAACCTTAACTTTTTAAACAGGTAAAACTCAAGTTACCTACTTTCATATCTAACTTCTCTAGTGCACACTGCAGAGTGCATTCTTTTCAATCTTACCTTAAGCATCCCTGTTACTAGCACTTTCTCTAATACCTAAAGATCATCTCTACTTGACTCCAAGTAGACTTTTCTCTATCTGTTAAACCTAGCACTTGCTCCTACAGTACTTATTACCTTGATACGGCACTATTATAGATAGCACCCCAAAAGGCAAACCCCCATTTCTCGGTCACCACGTCCCCGGAATCTCTTTTAAAGTTTTTGTCTAGTCCTTCTAGCATGTCGAGGGATCAGTTGCTAGTGTCCTCTCCTGCTCAGCTGGTGAACCTGGGAATATTGAGGCAATGTTACAATTGCCTCATGTACACAGACAACCCTCTCCTCCTCCCACAAAACACAAATACATGCGAGATGCAACTATACGGCCAAACTGGAGGCTGAGCTCTTCAACATAGGACTGGCAAGACCAGTCAGGAGGAGAAGGTTACCACACACACTATAGACCCAGTCTCACATAGTACCATCACAACCTCAAATCATACACATAAACACACAAAGACATACTCGGCTCTGATCAAAAATCTACCAAAACAGCAGAGGCCACCAAAGCAGACACCCAAACAACCACCACCTCAGAACACAACACCTGCAACACATAGACCTCACAGTCAGAGTGTCAAACAGTCACAGCCCTTAAGGCCAAACACAATGCCAGACACACTAGTCATTGGTGACTCCATAGTCAGACACACTGACGTCCCGCCACCAGACTGAGTAAGGAGAAGGTCACAGTAAGCTGCCTGTCGGGCGCTAGAATCCGCCACATAACGCAAGCACTCAGGTCTCTCAACAGCAGGTACAAATATGACTCAGTCATTGTCCACGATGGTGTAAACGACCTGAGACGTACCTCCTTGGACTACATGAAAAGAGACATTGAGGAGCTCTCTGATTATGTAGCCCAGGCAGGTATGACCCTGACCTTGAGCAGTATCCTACCTTCACCAAGAATGATGCCACAATACAGAGATAAGATGATCAGCTTTAACAATTGGCTTAAACTCTGGTGTCATTCAAAGGGGATCCAATGTCTGTCTGCCTGGGATGACATGCTGGACAAGCCACGCTGCTTCTCGCAAGGGACGGCTTGCACCTGTCACCCCCTGGGATTCCGGATATTGGCTAAGGCTCTTGCCACCCCCATAGTGCCTTTTTTAGGCAAGGCTCAAATTCTAAACCTACCACCCTAGAACACAAAAAGGAAAAACTAAGGGTAATGCTGCTCAATGCCAGAAGTCTAAATCTCAAAATGCACGCACTCGAGGCCCTTCTCAGTATGGAGAACATCGATGTCTGTGCAGTGACAGAAACCTGGTTCAAGGCTCCTGAGAGCACCCCAGCACTATCAGGTTTTACCTCTTATCATTCCGGCCCCAAAATCCGGACAATACCAAGAAAGGAGGGGGGGTATCCATATTCATCAAAGACACCCACACCTCAAGACTGGTGGCAACGCACGATGCATCGGAGACCATCCAGGTGCAATTAACCATAGGCAAGACTGCTCTGCAAATTGTAGCATGTTACAGGCCACCCTCACAAACTCTGGAACCTCACATGGCCTTCCTGAAAACACTAGAGGGGATAAATGTATCACCAAACACCATCATACTAGGTGACTTCAATTACCCTAATATAGACTGGGAACACTACTCAAGCCCAAACCACCTAGCCCAAAAGTTCCTGGAATTCATAAACTCAAATGCCATGGAACAACTAGTCACCATCCCCACAAGAGGAGAAAACATACTTGATCTCATCATCACGAACATGGGAGCACAATGTTCAACACCGAAGTATACCCTCACCGGTGAGATCAGATCACAAACTAATCTTGCTGGAGGTCCTCATCCCACCCCACCTGAAATAAAAAAAGACCACAGTAAAGAACTTCTAAAGCCGACTTCACACTTCTAAAGACTAGTGTGGTCTCCTTTAAGGCCCCGAGCCGACGGAAAACAGTACTCAAGCCGCTGAATCACTTACAAATGCCTTCTACCAGCACCTGCAGGACTGCATGGATAAGGCAATCCCAAGCAAAACAAAGACACGTTGTACCAAAGGCAAGCGCCCACTCTCGTGGACCCCAGCCATAAACAAACTCTACAACAAAAGGAGGAAGCTACTACAAGATAGAGCAAAATCCTTAAAAGGTAAGACACCCTTGATCACTATAAGTAAAAAACTAAGAGCTCTCATAAAATCATCCAAAGCAAATTTTGAGAGAAAAATAGCTAAAGACTCAAAAGACAATCATAAGGCCTTCTTTAGCTATGTTAGAAACCTGGGAGGAAACTCCCAGATATGCTCAGAACTAGTTCAAAATGATGTGAAGATTACTGATCCTACAGACATTGCCAACATACTGGCTGACAGGTTCAGTGCAAACTTCTCCCCCCCCCCAAAAGGAGAGATATCTATACCAAGCGATTGCAGCCCCCCAAACATCTCCAACGCCCAAGTGAGAACTGCTCTCTCCAAAGCAAAAACACAGCATCCATGGGACCTGATGGTGTCCCCGGCTGTGTGCTCCACGAACTCAATGAGGAATTAAACCCACAGCTAGGACAGCTGTTTAATCATAGTCTTACCTCTGGATACGCACTCCAGGAGTGGCGCACTGCAACTGTGGTCCCACTTCACAAAGGCGGTGCCTCCACCGACCCTGGAAATTACCGTCCCATTAGCTTGACAAGCCTTATCTGCAAAGCCATGGAGAGGATCATAATGGACCTCATAAATAAAGACATAGGGAATTTGCAGACTTTGGATCCATCCCAGTTTGGCTTTGTCAAAGGCAGATCATGCCTTCTAAACTTGGTTGACTTTTTCAAACAGTCACCAAAGCCATTGATGAGGGAAAGGCAGTCCATACAGCCTACCTCGATCTGGCGAAGGCCTTTGATACAATACCCCACTCGGGTATCATTGAAAAACTCATCAGCTTAAATGTTAACCCATACATCACAAGATGGGTTGCAAACTGGCTGAGTGACAGAACCCACAGGGTCAGAGTTGCTGGCGCCATGTCAGACTCAAAGCCTGTCACAAGTGGTGTACCACAGGGCTCAGTCCTGGGCCCACTCTTGTTTGGCATCTACTTTTCCGAAGTACAAGCAAACACAGGAGGGTTATGGCTGACAAAGTTTGCAGATGACTGCAAACTGGGCGCCATAGTAGAAAACACATCTGACACAGATATCCTTCAGAAGGGTCTCACAGAAATGGATAACTGGTGCCAAAGCCATGGCCTAAAGTTAAATGCCAAAAAATGCATAGTCATACCCTTCGGGAAAAACAAGGTTACCCCTAGCTACCAAATAGGTGGCAATCCATTGAGTACAGAAGAAGTTATCAGGGACCTGGGGACCCAGGTTGATAGTAGTCTGTCATTCGACACCCATGTAGCTAAAGTAGTTAGGAAGACCTTCTACATTGCCCACCTTATCATGAAGGGATTCTCATCTAGATCAAGGGAGGTCATAGTCTCCCTATACTCATCACTCATCAGACCAATGATTGAGTACAATGCCCCATTCGGAATGTATCTGACCCGACACTTGCAGCAGCTGGAGAGGCCACAAAAGTTCCTCACCAAAAGGATAAAGGATCTCAAACATCTGTCCTATGCTGCCCGACTGAAAGAACTCCAGCTCTATTCAGTCGCCACCGCTTGCTCAGAGGTGACCTTTGCCTAACATACAAGGCCATGTCAAACCCAGATTTGATGAATATGCTTCACCTCAAAAATCTAGATCCGTCAGAGCCACAAGGGCGGAGACTTAAACCTCGACACGGCTATTAATAGGACGTGCTGGAGGGATAGATTCATCACCCAAAGACTCTATGCTGTGGAATAAAATCCCGGTATATGTGAGGCAGAGCACTGGCTGGCCTTGTTCAAGAGAAATCTTGACCAATGGATGGGAGATCGCAGATATACCCCAGGGATTACCTCAGTGTCACTGCTCAACAGAGGCACAGCAAAATAATGGGTATAGTTCCTCATACTAAAGGGGTGGCGTAAGCCACAAAACTATGGGCTAGGCTTGTAAATGCCCTCGGGCAGATAGCCTAGTATGAACCTATGAACCTATGAACCTATGTGTGTGTGTGTGTGTGTGTGTGTGTGTGTGTGTGTGTGTGTGTGTGTGTGTGTGTGTGTGTGTGTGTGTGTGTGTTTCTGTGTGTGTGTGTCTGTGTCTGTTTGTGTGCGTGTGCATTACACTACCAATTATCTGCATTACCCTTTGGGTTATCTACTGATCCAAGAATGTAAGGGTGTTCACAAAGTGTCTAGCTCCAGTGATAACCTATTGTGCACAAAAAGTTTAACATTTTTATTTAGATGAATTGTTTATCACTGTTTATTTTTTTAAAAGTATCAGGAACTCTGACTTGGATAATCAATCTCCTTTTTAAATCTGGTTTCCAAGAAAACATTCAAAGGTCTTGTTTGACTCCCTCCCACAGTATTGTATTACTGGGTAATCTCCTATATACTTCATCTTATAGAGCTTTACTTTCACATCTAGAGCTAATCTCAAAATTTCAACTCATTCCAGGACTTCTGCAAGGGGATTTCTTGGGACAATAGGATTCATGGCATCTATGAGTCGCATAATTCCACTGACCAGACTCCACATGAGAAGATTTAAGGTTATGTAAAATCTCCATGGTCCCAACATCTGTACCCCCTAACATTTTAGATTCAAGTTTTTGTGATTTGTGAAAAGAGACTGGGTTCGACATCTAGAGCCCTCTCTACAAAGGAGGAGCAACTACAGACCCTGGGAACTATTGCCCCATTAGCCTGATGAGTCTGATATGCAAAGCTATGGAACACATCAGCATGGACTTAATAAACAAGGGTATAAGGAATCTCCAAACTCTGGATCCCACACAGTTTGGTTTTGTGAAGGGTAGTTCATACCTGCTCAACTTGGTTGACTTCTTTGAGTCAGTCACCAGAGATGTGGATGAAGGCAAGGTGGTTCACACAGCCTTCCTTGATCTGGCCAAGGCCTTTGATGCCATTCCCTACTCAGGAATCATAGAACAACTCACTAAGCTAGGTATCAACCCCTATATCACTAGGTGGGTTGCAAACTGGCTCACAGATAGAACCCACTGTCAGACTGCCAACTAGTCATGAGTGGAGTCCCAAAGAGTTCGGTCCTATTTGGTATCTACTTCTCTGAAGTCCAGATCAACATGAAGGGACTCTGGCTGACAAAGTTCGCAGACGATTGCAAGTTGGGAGCTATTATTAACTCCCCAAGTGATGTTGTCATCCTACAGAATGGCCTCACTGAGACCAACGACTGGTGTCAGAACCATAGCCTTAAGCTCAATGCCAAAAAATGTGTCATCATCCCCTTTGAGAAAAACCTGATTCCCATGAATTACAACATTGATGGTAGTCCACTGAACACAGAAAGTGTTATAAGAGATCTGGGAACCCAGATTGACAGCAACCTCTCTTTTGATCACCACATTGCCACTCTGGTCATAAAGTCCTTCTATGTACACATCTCATTACTAAGGGTTTTGCATCCAGGAAGAAAGAGGTCACTGTACCGCACTTGACGTCTGCAACTACTGAAGGCCACAAAAGTACCTCACAAAGAGGATCCTAGGCCTTAAACAATTGTCCTACATGGATAGCCTCAAAAAACTCCAACTATTCTCTGTCTCATATCGTCTACTTAGAGGCGATCTCTGCTTGACTTACAAAGCCATGTCTGACCCAGCTCTGTTAGAAATGCTACATCTAAACAAATCCCAATCCCTCCAAACCACATGCTCCAGAGACCTCAATCTCATTACCACAATTAACAGAACATACTGGAGGGACAGGTTCATAACCCAAGGACTGCCCATGCTATGGAATAGACTTCCCATAGATGTCAAGCAGAGCACCTCGCTGACCCTCTTCAAGAGAAATCTTGATGAGTGGATGGGAAATTGAAAATTCACTCCAGGGATAACTCCACTGGCTCTACTCGACAGAGGCACTGGGAACTATGCTTGAGTGGCATGAAGCCAGAATAATCCTTTAGCTAGGCTTGTAAAGGTGCCAGGGCCATCAGCCTAGTACAAACCTATGAACCTATAAACTAATTGTAATCCACCTTTCCACCCTTTAAAGCCTTTAAATAACCCCCAAAATCTGGCTACCTATATCTCCCTTTAGAAACAGACAATCTCAAACAAATTGGTTATGGGAGTGATTTGTCAGTGGCACAGATGCCAGTGGGAGTTCTTTCCTCCTTTCCAAGTGATTTTTCTTCATACACCAGATCCAGATATAACATATTTTTCCTGTCCTGTCATTCATCATTTGATAACTCAAGGAGTCATAATATCTGATCATTCTTCTCTGGCAGTGAAAGGTTTTTATTCAAGAATGATTCTGGTACCAAAGAAAGTAGCCTTATGGAAGCCAATCTTTGATCTTTCCTTTCACAATGTTTTGTTAAAGTTCCAAAGTTCAAAATGCTCTTTTTACAACCTGTCGCCACTTATTCTCCCTTTCAGTTCTTTGATAACTCTAGATTTAAAGGATGGTCAACATCCTATTCATATAGCCTCAGACTTCAAATGTTTTAGGTGTGTGTGTGTGTGTGTGTGTGTGTGTGTGTGTGTGTGTGTGTGTGTGTGTGTGTGTGTGTGTGTGTGTGTGTCTGTGTGTGTGTCTGTGTCTGTGTGTGTACGTGTGCATTACACTACCGATTATCTGCATTACCCTTTGGGTTATCTACTGATCCAAGAGTGTAAGGGTGTTCACAAAGTGTCTAGCTCCATTGATAGCCTATTGTGCACTAAAAAGTTTAACATTTTTATTTAGATGAATTGTTTATCACTGTATCCTTTTTTTAAAGTATCAGGAACTCTGACTTGGATAAGCAATCTCCTTTTTAGATCTGGTTTCCAACAAAATATTCAAAGGTCTTGTTTGACTCCCTCCCACAATATTGTATTACTGGGTAATCTCCTAGATACTTCAGCTTATAGAGCTTTACTTTCACATTTAGAGCTAATCTCAAAATTTCAACTCATTCCAGGACTTCTGCAAGGGGATTTCTTGGGACACTAGGATTCATGGCATCTATGAGTCTCATATTTCCACTGACCAGACTCCACATGAGAAGATTTAAGGTTATGTAAAATCTCCATGGTCCCAACATCAGTACCCCCTGACATTTTAGATTCAAGTTTTTGTGATTTGTGAAAAGAGACTGGGTGAAGAGACTGGCTTTATCTGAATCCAGGTCTCCCATTCTCTGTCTTCTAGCTCCAATGCAGCCTATACCAACAGATGCATTAGAATTTTCTGGGAAATCTGTGTCTTTGGGAGTAAAATTGCAGGGTCTTTTGAACAAAAAGAACTACAAAAAACACATAAACATTAGGGTGTTTCAAAAAAAATGTTTTCTCTAATCATTTTGCATAAGTTTCTAAAATTTGAGGTTTGACGAGTTGTGTATGCATGCAAAAAATTAGAATTGTCTGACTTCCTTAAGTGACAGCTCACAGCACATAAAATATCATACTGTTTCCAGTACCACTAATTGCATTGCAGTGTTGTATATCTATCTCCAGTCAGTTTTACTTGAGCTTTCATAACCTCCTGCAACCTACTTTACTTATTTAAAGCCTTGTGCACTATTTAATTCTATTTTCATTTTTCAAAATTCTATGCTGTTTCCTGTTTACACTGTGTAAAGTGAAACATTGTATTTAATTACTTTTTGATGATTTATCAATTCATATAGTTTCTGCACATGTGGCTGGCAGTGTTAATGTTAATTTACAGAGCCCAGTCCCTCTAATGGTGAACCATGAGCTCAGGAAAAAGTCAACCAGAGCTGCTACTGATGCCTGGCTTGTTGGCCAGCAGTTGCCTGCCCTTAATATCTCAACTTGCACAAATCAGCTTCCAACCAACTGTCAAGTTTTATGTAGACTGTTCTATGATGTTAGAGCTAAGTTAACTCTTTCAGCAAGTTGTTCAAATGCTGTTGATGAAGTTCTGCAGTTATGGCAGTTAGCTAGCATACCTACAATGCAGAAGCTGAATGCAGTGGCAAAACTCAAAAGTCTGTATGAGAAGCATTCTAGAATCAGAAAGAAAAAGAAGCTCCAGTCAGATACACAGTCTCAGTTAGAAACAGATTTTAGCAATGCACTTTTGAAGCTTTTTGATGTGGAGTATGCTGATGCCAAATAATTGATAAAAACGCAAGAAGACTGGGATTTTCTAAAGATCAACATACAGACAGGAAAATGATAATTGGTGGATAAGACATTGAATTCAAAAAAAGAATGGACAGAAAGGAAAAACGACTATGGGAAGAAATGAAATGCAGAGATAAAGAACAGCTGAAAGAAACAGTCAGATAAGCTGGAGATGTGACAGAGGCAGAAGACAGTAGTGAACATGAAAATGATGATAAAGATGATACAGCAGCAGACATGTCAAAATACCAACAGAATTTAATAACTGGTAGACAGCCTGTCAAAGAAGTGAGCACAGTCGATACAGGATCACCTGAATCGGTATCCAAAAAATGATGATTGGTGGATGATCCTCTTTTTGTTGCCAGCTTGAACTGCAAAAGAATAACTTCTCATCAAGCAATGCATATTGTTTCACCAGCGCTGCAAGCAGCTGGTGTTGACGTAAATTATCGGGTCATGTCCACAAGTTCAATACACAGAGCAAGGCAAGCTGCACGACAATCCATTGATGAGAAAGTAAAGAAGCAGTTTCAACCATCAACACCCCTTGTAGCACATTTTGATGGGAAGCTGATACCTCAAGGTGATGGAGAATTTGCTGAGTACATGCCAATTGTTGTTACAGGTTGAAATACTGAAAAAAACTGCTGGACATACCTCAACTTCCACCAAGTACTGGTGAGCCGATGTGATGGGACAAGCAGTGGTGCAGACACTGCATAGCTCAGGTGTTCCAGAATGGCTAGCTGGTTTGCGCTTTGATACTACCAGTGCCAATACTGGTGTGCACACAGGTGCCATCACAGTGATTCAGCGAGCATTTCAGAATCAACTCTTGTTTTTACCATGCAGACATCACATTTTAGAATTATTTCTATGGCAGTGTTTGACATGTTTTCCCATCTTCAGGATCACAAATAGTTTTTAGAAGATTTAAAGAATACTGGAAACTTCTTGACTTGAATGCATATGTATTGCTGGTTAAGGAGACTGGAAGTAATGGATGCCTGTTAGACTGTGAGAAACAGTAGCTAGCTGAGAAGCAAAGTGAGGTTGTTGCACTATTGTAAGACAAGCTGCTGTGTGAAACACAGCCTCGTGATGACTACCTTGAATTTCTCAAGCTGTCACTGCTCATCCTCAATGACAAACCATAAGGTAAAGCATTGGCTTTCAGTCCACCTGGTGTATACCATCATGCCAGGTGGGTGGCAAAAGGCATATACTACCTTAAAATCTACTCCTTGCAGATGCAGTTTAGATTAACTGCATATAAAATTCAGGCTTTTCACTGAATCTGCCTCTTCACAGTGACAGTGTGCATTTGGGCATGGTTTTCATCTACTGACACTTGAAAATGCTCCAGTCAATGATCTTTGCCTGTTGCAGGCACTGAAGTCATTTACAGCCATGGACAACCAGATGGCTCAAGTTGCTTTACGAAAGCTCAAGGGACAGCTTTGGTATTTGAGTGAAGATCTCATAGCACTGTCTTTCTTTTCAGATCAAGTGTGGAATGAAGAGAAACAGCATATTATTGAAGCCTTGAAAAAGGCATGCATTAAGGAAGATCTAAGAAGAGTCAGTACAAAAGCTGTTCCCAGATTCCAGGGCATGACCTTATCTGACTTTGCAACAGAACAATCAATGATCTGTTCATTGCTGTCAACATAAACCCATCTTTCCTAACAGCTGATCCTGCAGCATGGAGTGACAGGCCTGACTTTATCATTGCAAAACAAACTATTACAGCTTTGCGAGTTGTTAATGACTGTGCCAACAAGTAGTCAAATTAGCAATTGACTTCTCTCGAATGCTGACTCACAATGAGGAAGAGCAAACGCAGGTATATCAGATCACTGAACGCTATCGACAGACACAGAACCACTAAAAAGACACTATAGTACAATAAATGAAGTGATGTAAACTTGAGCTTGCTATCTATGAATGTTGATAATTTTTACTGTGCTTATTTTTTCCTAAACTGTTTGACATTTGTGTTGCTCAGAAATAAAAACAGACATTTCAGATGCAGCATGAAACTGATATTGACCATTTGTGTACTGATCTGTGAATATATTTCTATTGGCACAAATTGGGAAAAAATGTAAAAATCTCAAAATTAAAGTGCAATGAGCTGTCACTTAACTTAGAGTTTAAAAGCTTTACATTTTACATGGTTCTTTATCCTACCAATCCTCATAAAATCAGGGGGTATGTGAACAGAAAATAAAAAAAAAAATGTTTTTTTTGCATATATAAAGATAGGTGAAGGCTCCCAGCCTAGCTAGATAGAATTTTGTAGATAATTCCATTATTTGTAAATATTAATGTAAGCCACAGGCCAGCTCTCTTAAATGGACAAAATCACTGTTAGATGTGGAACTGCAAAAGTGTGACAGTGCAATCTGCTGTAACAAAGCTGATAGGTCAAGCATTGTGAAATTCTTTGAACTAAAACTCGGATCCGAGATGTCTAGTGGGAGGGATTCTGTCTATTGTTTTGAGGCCAGAGTTAATGGCTAGAATTTACATGTATAATTTATTTTATTGCTCTGGCTTCCTAACCAGCTGTAAGATCAAAAGAGCTATTAACCTCTGAGTTCTGTTAGCAAGGGAACCAGAAAGAAATGTTGTAATTTGAAATGAATCAGTCGTACTGTGTTATCAATTTAAGGACAGAAAGAATGACAGCATTTGAGCATTTGTCTTGAAAACATCCAACATCACCAGCACTGTCTTGCTCTATTTGTAAGCTTATTTTAGGACTGTGTTTTCTTAGATATAGCTAGGAACTAGGAATATTAGATTAGTTTTTTTCTGTGTTGATGTCATAACATTTCTACTCTATTATTTTAAGTATTTCTCTGTGATCTCTGAACTCTTGACTAGTACTGTTTTAGTAATAAGTATTGTCTTGTGTTTTTATTATTCATTATTATATTTTTAAACCTTTGAACTGTGGCTGTTTTGTGTAGATATAATTTAAGCTCTAGAGTACATTGCATGTATATAGTGATACTGTCCAAGTCACTCCAAATAAGCCTTGACTATTCAGTTGCACTTAGCATTTGAATAATAATATTGCACAGTAATAATTGGACACCCTTTTTTAAGGGCCTTTTTAGTAGCTGATAAATATTAGTGGGTGGTGGCAATTGGTACCACCATATAGTCTTGGTAAAAGGGGCACAGCTGGAGAACCTGTGCCAGTCTTCCCCAGGAGTGTCTGTGTGGTTGTATATACCTCTCATCTCAACATGTGTTTGTGTCAGCTACTTGGGCAGGGACACAAAGCACTGGCTGGACAGAGAGGGTGCTGGAGGTTTTAGCTTGCCCACTAGTCTGAGATCTTGACCATATAGCTGTGCCAGTGGGGAATCTTTTTGGGGATCTGGAGAGAAAGGGAGAAACAATCCCTAGACTGACTGTGATCTCTGTGTGCTCTTAAGGGAAATTGTACTTTACTGTGTGTGTATTTATTATCCTTTCCCTACTTGGACACCCGTCACTGGTGTTAGTGGTGAGGATTGAAGCTCCTTGACTGCTGGGCCAGTGCATGGGTGTCACACATATATACATTAAAACCTTATTAAACATAATGGAGAAGTGTGTGGTCATAAATGCACTCATCTCTTTTAATCATGTGTGATCCCCTGGGCCTATACATTGGATTACATTCAACATTATGGTGATATTGTCAGATCAAAATTTTCTGGCAGTCAAACTAACAGACTAGAAAAGACTCACAAAATTATCAGGGGGCTTGGCATAATAGTTAAGGGATATACCTTCATAGACACCAGGTATAGGGTTTGATTCTTACTTTGAAGGAGATTAGCTTGGCTTAAAATGGCTCATAAGATCAGGTAGCCTGGTATATACCTATGAATAAAACGGAATCAGGGTATCTTCCAGGATGTGATATGGGTGTAGGGAATACCTTAAGTATTTTTATTGCCTCTAGTCACAACAAACAAATGCAAACATTGCCCTCCAGGACTCCTTGTAAGCAATGCCAGAAAAAAAAAAAAATGACGCATTTTTATCTCCTTCCACAGAAATGCTCCTGTATGCTTTTCCAGTTTTTCCAGTGATATCCAGTGTCATTCTGAAGATTCAGAAGGACTTTCCAAAGATCATTGTGCTGACTTTATTCTGGCCCAAACAACAGTGATTTTCCATTCTTTTGGACATTGTCAGGACAATTTCCTCAGGCTGGCTCTCAGACTGGACCTTCTCACAGAAGGCAGGAGTTGTTTGATACACTCAGACTTAAAACAATTTCAGCTATCTGCCTGCATGATAGAGTGTTGATACCTTGTAGGCATCTACTTACTGAGGATGTGCAGTAAGTGTTAATGGAAGCAAGGAAACCTGCTACTAAGGAATTGTGTATTAGTTAATGGGAAAAAAATTCTAGATGGAGCCAAAATAAGATCCATGACCCATTTATAGCTAGCATTTCTCTGACACTACAATATTTGTGTGGGATATTATTCTCTAGCCTTTCTTACTGCTCTATCAAAATTAATTTGTTGTCAATTTTAGCATACCTGTCCATGGATCTCCCTATTTCAATGGATTCCTATATCAAAATGTTTTTGAAAGAGGTTCTGTATACTCATCCACCTAAGAAACAGGTGGCTCCATCTTGGCATCTTAATTTTGTTTTGAAAAAAAAATTCATGCTCATTGGTCTGATTTAAAGTTCTTAACTTGGAAAATAGTTTTGCTGATTGCTCTGACTTCTGCAGGAAGAATAGCTGAGTTGCAAACTGTCATATAAGACCAGCCTGGTCTTATTTTTCACAAAGATGAGGTTTCGTTGAGAACTAAACCTTCATTTGTGCTTAAAGTTGCATCTGAGTTTACTTTGAGACACACTTTCCATCTCCCTGTATTTTTTCCAGAACCTGACAATGAGAGAGAAAGGAATTGTTACAAACTTTGGATGTCCACAGACAACTCAAACACTATCTTGACAGAATGATTGCCTTCATAAATTCTGATCAGTTAATTTCTTACGAAGGTAAGAAAAAAGATAACCTGTGTCAAAGTGTACTATTTCCAAATGGTTGTCCCATGTTATCTCCTTTTGTTACTCCCACAATAAAAAGTAAAGGATCAAGGCACATTCTACTAGGTCCTTGGCTTCCTCAGAGGATTTGTTGGAAAGTAGTGGACTCTAGAAGTATTTTTGAGGCAGCAATGTAGTCATCTGTGCATACTTTTGCAAATCACTACAAACTGAAATCTTTCACCATGTGTAGAATAGGTATTGCTAGCATCATTCTCCAAGAATTCCTGGGCCTGTATCATTCCTCCTCCTCAGATTTGTACCCTGTAATATTCTATGGTATTCTGCCCATATAGCTAAGGCTACTGCAGCAGTGATCAAATGATGATTACCATAACAATAAATGTTCAAATGATCTCTGCTGTAGTACCTGTTCCCTCTGTCCACCCCCCTTATTTTTTATGATTCTTTTTCTCAGGGTGAGATGCTGATCATTATATACTTATTAATGGCTTCTTTAAAGGCAGTAGTCTCCCTCTTTCAGTTAGCATGAAAGCTCTGAAGAGACTGACACCCAGATCTCTGATTTTTCCAGCTTTGGCAGTGCTGTGAAGAGTCTGGCCACATGGAAGGTACCCTTAAGCTTTGGAAGATGTTCAGCTGTTGTATACTAGGCAGGATATAACCCATATTGCTAAAGTTACTGCAGCAGTGATTGCATGCATACCTTCCAACTGTAATGAATTACTCAGTTTTTACCAAGTTTTGTGGTCCAAATAATGGGGTGCCACGATTCCCAAGTGGTACCCCTTCATATCTGACTTTTTCCAAGTTTTATTTTTTTTTCCCTGGAAACAGTTATTCAAACAAGCATGAATGGATCTTTTCACTATCTGTGAGGCAGGTGAATGAGATTCAGCTGAAGTAAGAAACATATTTTATTCTGTGAAAAGAGTGTGTGAGTGTGTGTGTGTGTGTGTGTGTGTGTGTGTGTGTGTGTGTGTGTGTGTGTGTGTGTGTGTGTGTGTGTGTGTGTGTGTGTGTGTGTGTGTGTGAAAATGCAGTACATCTGGTGGCTAGAGGTAGTTAGGACCAAACCCTGTAACTTGGGTACAGGGTAAAAAGAGCCTGAAGTTCCTAGCCACCACCACTTGTGAATTGACACCTCATATTTTTGATTTGTTCCTCATAAAATCTGCTGTTTGCCCCTAGCCACCACCACTTGTGAATTAAAGCCTTATATTTTTGATCTAGTCCTCATAAAATCTGTGGTTTTCAGGAGTGTGGCAAATTAGTGAAGGACTGAATTCACTAAATAATGACAGGCATTTGAATTTCAGACTTCATATTCTTCAGAAACTAAATGGTAACACAAAACCTTTTATTCTAGCAATTTTCTATGTTTATAAGATCAGTATTTGAAATGTATCCCTTTTTTGGGACTGTATTCCCCCATTATTGGCTTTGTCCAGATTTTTTGTGCTAAGAGGTCGAGACTTGAGCTATGGTGAGAAGTGAGATAGTGGTATGTTGCTCTAACTGTAATGCAAATGCATTGTGATAACACAGCATTTTATTCTAACAACTTTCCAAAATGTTTGTCACTCCCCCAAAAAAAAAAACTGAAATTGAAAATAAGTGCGAGAAGCTGTGCAAGATACTTATGGCTTACACTGCTCTCATTTATATATATATATATATATATATATATATATATATATATATATATATATATATATATATATATAAATAATTTGTGGGTGTGGAAGTAGACTTTTATGATGAACATGTTCTGAATTTGGCAGTTTTGTCATTATTGGTTCATGCATTTCGTTTCATTGCCTACTGGAAAAATGTTCAAACAATAAGTTTAAAATGCACTCTGTCTAACAAGTGTGCTTCTGTATTATACAAGGAATATAATTTAATAAAGTCAGGAAGGTGTATCAAAGAATACATGTATGCTTCTTGTTTTGTGTGCAAGGGGCCAGTGATTTGAAAACAGCTGAAAGATAATCTTTATCCACCACTGGTCAGAGGCATTTTCTTTGGATGTGGTGTGTGGGATTCAATGCTGTTTCAATGAATGTGAGTTTCAATGGCAGAGAAGTTTTAATGCCAAATCTATTTTCATTGTGAGACAGTATTGCTTTGTTTAACAGCTTTGTTTAGCAGATGCCTTAGTGTTTGTGTATTGTGCTATAAAATGTAAAAATAAAATCCAAATAATCATTGTAGATGTAAAGCATTGTGCACACATTAGTGGTTATGGTAAATGGGGCAAAATAGACAGCTAACTGGACATTGGAATGACTGCAGGGGGACTCTGATGCCATATTTTGGTTGTCTGTTCTTCAGTTTGCGTTTGAAAGTTGTTATGCCACAATTCCATTGAAGTGGGTGGGGTTACATAATAATGTATGCAAATTTGATGTTAATCAGCATGCAGATTTGTACCTTATTTTCATGGGTCTTGTCCAGATTTTTGATGTTTCCAGGTTGAGAGGTATGGTCACATGAACATCTGTTGTTATGATAAGTTTACTTGTACAACTGTAATATGGTTATTATAATTAATTATACTTTGCATTCACTTACATGCATTTACTAGATGAACAACACTGCTGATCTTCAGCATCAGGATTCTGCGAAGCTGCAGCAATATTCTCAACTCTAAAAGCACCTCAGCTCAGCATATTATACAGAATGTAAGAAAAAAAAAGCAGTATTAACTCAGTTTCATACAACCTCTTTCTCAAAGTCATGAGACTAGTCAAAGCTGTAAGACACTTTCCTTTCTTTTCTTTTTCTTTTTTTTTTGTGAAAACAAACAATCTATGGTGTCTGGTGCAGATGCAAAGTACTTTTTTATCTCTCTCTCTCTTTCTCACACAGACACATGCACACACACTCTCTCTCTCTCTATCTATCTATCTATCTATCTATCTATCTATCTATCTCAAGATATATTCCAAATCATTCAATTATTCATTTTCATTCTGTTGTATATAAGCATTCATCTATCTATCTATCGATCTATCTATCTATCTATCTATCCATCTCCTCTGTATTTCTCTTTCTCTTTCTACCATTGTTGACTGATGCTACCACTGGGGCATAAAATGACGTATCCCTGAATTTCCCCAGTTCGCTAACAGACTGCTCTTCAATTGGATTTATTGTTATTCTTCTTGAAACTAATTGCTTCTTTCTTGGCTGGAAGCTAAATAGTATCAGTTTCTGCTAAACTCATGGATAAAGATGGATATTACAATCTACATCTGTTTATTTCACTAGTAATTCTGATCAATGTCTACATTATTGTTTCTTTTGGGTTAATGACCCAATTGTGCCTGAAAAGAGGTGGGGGCATTTGAATTTGCCTACCAAACCCATTAGAACTTGTGCAAATCAGTGAAAAAAATACCCATAATGATGTACATTCACTTACTTTAATCCTCAGACAAAGACTTGGACTGTGTCAGTGTTATACAAAGTAAGCAGTATGTGATTTTACATCATTGTATGTCAAAAAGAAGAATGCCATAGAAGATGAAAAGTAAGATGTTCCAAGCACTGATGTAATCAGTGCTTCTGTGTGACACAGAAGCTTGGACAGAAGTTAGAGACGTTGTGAAAGTGTGACATGATAGAACTACATTGTCTTGGACAGGTAGTAGAATGCACATTGTGAGACTGATAAAGTACTGAAGACATCAGAGCAGAAGTCAAAGGAGCCTCATTTGTAGAGAAAGACAGGGTACACATGTTGCTGTGGTTCAATCAGAAGGTGAGTCATTAAAATAGATTTATGAGATACAGGAAGAAGGCAAAAGGAGACAACAATATCCTGCCTAGAGATAGATGTATTGTATGAGAGAGAACCTGTGAGAGAAGGAAGAAAATGGACTCTAAACTGAAAGAAGTACCGACTGATGACATGATACTTCACATGTGTAATGGGGCTTGGAATAACAATGGGATACCTGTCTTACTGGCTATAACCATGGTCTGTAATGTAAACTGTGTCCAAGACAGTGTCCCACAGTTCTGCAAAGTTTTATCAAGAGCAGACAAGGGGTAAGCATTGATCATTTAAGCTGAGCTAGAAAGAGCTATAGTTGAAATAGGCTTAGCATTTAATAAGTATGACAGTGAAGTTATTATTATAATTGAGACAGTATATTTTGTTGACAAGATAAATAGGGGAAATCAAAAGTAAGACCATGGTTGTATGCCAATCTTAACAATTAGAAAACAATAGTCATCTCAAGGGCAAACAGTTAGTGTCACTCTTATTAAGTTCTTCATTTCAATGGGCAATTGTTGTCAAAAGCAGAATATCTATATCTATATCTATATTTATATCTATATCTATATTTCTCTACATCTATCGAAAGACAGATAGATAAAGATACAGATATAGATATTTTAAATATCTTTATTAACATCACATATTGCAAAGTGAAAGGGGTACAAATTCAAATATAAAAGGGCAAACCACCCATTACAAACATTTTCATGCATTATACAAATAGGATTTCTGTTTTAAGAATTATTATTCAGTTTAACATCAAAAAGTCCTGTTTTTGCTGAAATATCACTCCTCCTCCTGACAGAAAGGATTTATTATTGACCCTGTGTTATTCCTCTATGCAGCACTCAAGACTTTGAAATTTGAAATTGATTCTCAGATGTTGAGCCCAAACTGCTAGGGTGGTCCCATGTTGTTTCAGAGGAATCCTGAGAATATCTACCACTACAGGGTATTCAAAATATTATTTGCATTTATTTTGTTTGTTGGACGAGGACAAAATCAGAAAGACAGTAATTAACAGAACAAAACAAACAAAGTAGAACCACCAAAGCTATAAAATCCTACTAAAAACTCCTGATGTCCACCACAGCAGTAAAACTTAATAGTAAAATCAAAACTTTAATGAAAAGAATATAACTTAAAATAAGCAGTCCTCAGTCTTCCGATAAGTGCTTTCGGCAAATAAGCCTTCCTCAGATCGTATAAAAAGGACTGTTCAGCTTTTGTATTTATAAGGCATCACAGCCATTCCTCATTTAGTTCTCTGACACACCCTTGTTGCAAACCAAAAGGAGGCCAGCTAGCAGAGAGGTATAATTTCCTTCATTGTAATTAAAGGGGCAGTGCTTCTCTTTAATATAGGATTGTATATGAGAAAACTAATGGATGTGAATACATTATATGAATGAAGCAACATTCAAGTAAACTTGCTAATCATATTCCTTCTATTCTTAAGTGCAGGTTTTAATGGCACAATAGTATTCAAGCCTGGTGATCTGTTTGCTCTTAAATTAATTATCCAGCATGTTTCCCTTAGCTCTGTGTGATTATGAACATCACCTCCTCTTGTGGTCTGACAGACTGCCTCTATGGCCTTAAATACAAAGTAATGAGAAGGATACTGTGCTACGTGGGCTGCTAAGGCATTATTGGGATCTTTCTGTTTGATGTCCCTCAAATGTCTGAGGATACGTTCCTTAAGACGTTGATCTGTTTTGCCAACACAGAAAGCACTACATTGGCAGCAAGTTGCTAAGTATATGATGTGGGAACTAGTACAATCAGCATAGACATTAAAATTGTACTGTTGCCTGGAGTATGGATGTACAAAAACATTGGAGCTGTCAATGGAGTTGCAAGCTTTACATTTACATCTTAAGCACTTCAAAGTGCCCTTTCTATTAGAATTGGGCCTATTTCTTTCAAATCCATCTTTGTTGCAAATGAGACATTTCAAATTCTTCTTATTCTTGTATAGGAATCTGGGCTGTTCACATACAATGTCTCTTATTTTGTCATCAGTTGTCAATACTGGCCAAAACTTCCTAATAACTTCACATACCTGCTTATTGTCTGCAGTGTATGTTAACAAACATTTAAGTTGCTGTGATTGAGTTTTAGGATCCAGGCTCTCATGATGACTCGATGTGGGTTCAGAGAAGTAGGGACGCCCCTTTCCTCTCCTTAATTCCTGTGGATCATGCTTCAATTTTAGATTCTTTCTTTTATAGGATCTTTTACTTAAATGTGTCTCAATATTTCTCTGTTCTGCTACAAAGTCTTCATTCTCAGTACATAATCTTGAGGTTCTTAAGATCTGATTCTCAAAGTTGTTATTAAAAATATGTCCCTGGTGCATACTCCCCCTATGCAGATAATGATTTCTCCAGGTTTCTTTTTTATGAATTCCTGTACTGATACCTCTATCAGGATGCAGATGAATCTTTACATCCAGAAATTCTATGGTCTCCAAAGAATGTTTAACCACAAACTCTAGAAAATCAGCGCTCTCATTGATAAAGTTGACAAAAAGGTCCGATTGTGTAGAGCTGCCTCTCCAAAGGATAAAGACATCATCCACAAAATGGCCGTAGTACACTAGATATTGTTTCCAAGTGCTGGGTATCAGTTCATTATGTTCCCACTCAGCCAGAACCAAATTAGAGTAACTATTTGCACATGGAGTGCCCGTAGCCACACCCCATGTCTGCATATAGAAAGAATCCCCATACATAAAGATGTTATTTTCCAATACAAGTTCCAGCAAGGAACATATTGGTTCTACTTCCATACTGTTCCTTGCTAGGAAAGATCTTATTGCCTGTAGACCATAGTCATTCGGAATCACCGTAAACAAACTCTTGATGTCCATTGTCACTAGTAACAAATCTTCATATTTATTGAGGTCCTTAGTAACTAAAAAGAGTTTTTCCAGAAAATCTCCTGAGTTCTTCAATGCAGTTCCTGCTAGTGGCAGGGCCTTCTTTAATTCATTCTCCACGTACATGGAAACAGGTTCAGTTACCCACCCCCTACCAGAAACTATGGGATGTAGGGGTGGGTCAACTGGATCCTTGTGAATTTTGGGGAGTCCGCTGATGTATGGAAACATAGGTTTAGGGCAATCAAAGAACTCATATAGTTCTTGTGAGATATTTGCCTCTGTCAATAGATCATATAGATGGCTACGAAAATGATCTACCTTAGTCGTAGCTTCACTGCAACTTAATCTGTTATACGTTCTTTCATCATCCAGCATAGAGAGCATTTTATGCCTGTACCATACGGCTTCCATCACTACTATACATCCTCCCTTATCAGCAGGCTTGATGACCAAGCTGTCTGTCTCCTTTAGCTGCTTCAGCATTTCATTCTCATTAGTAGTTAAATTGCAGAAACGTCCTTGTCCTTTGGTTGTGTTACCCCTTAGTTTGAAGATTTCATCATCACATAATCTCAAGAACATCTCCACTGGTGGAGGATTAGGGGGAACAAAGCTACTCAATTTTGTATAAGGTAGCCATCTACTGTCATTAGCTTGTCCAAAAATACATTTTAATGCAAGGTTCCTGCAAAACATTCTGATATCCAGCACAAATTCACTAATATCAGATGGTAAGGCTTGAATAAAACTCAGGCTCTTGTCTAACAAGGAAATCATATCAGGGCTTAAACTCTTATTAGAAAGATTCACTACTAAACTTGGTTCAGATCCAATTAAAGTGTGAGCTTCTTCCTTTTCTGTTCTTGACTCTGTGTTCTTTGAGTCTTGTGATGGTTGAATTTGGAAAAAAACGGCAAGGGCCAATTTATCGGTGCATGCATTGCCTATTCTTTCGGTCTAGTTGCTAGATTGGGGGCTAGGAAAACATTCCTGTTGCTGGTTTCTGCACCCATAGTGGCTGTACTACTAGACGCTTCTCTTGAATCTATTTCAGATATTACAAAATTGGAGGTAGGTGCTGATGAGTTAAGAATAACAGGGTTATGAATGGAAGGTTCCAGATCAGTTAAACTGACATGAGTAATCACATCTTCTCCATTAGGTCCAGAAAAAGGTATCTTCTCCTTATGTGGTGGTAGAGCTCCCCGCCCCTTATTATTGAATTCCTCTCTCGGCCATTCAAAGATATGGCCTCTCACAAAATCCTGATGGCCAGGGGCTAGCTTTTTAACCTTCTGCTGTCTTAGCTTCACTTCATAAGTATTCAAGTTAATCTGTATTTGTTCTAGACTATTCAGATGTGAGTCATGCAGCTCTAAGCTTTCCAATTCAGTCTGCTTAGTTGATATAATCGCTGCCATCCTTTCCTCTTCCGGCTTGAAAAATTCTATCAGCAAGTTCATGTATTTTCGACTTGTTTCAAGATTTATAATTTGCCATTTTACGAGCAGATCTGGATAAGTGTTCCCATATGAGGGTAAACACTTCACTCGCATACCTCGAGGTACAGTTTGATGGTGCAAGCACACTTCCATATGGAAGCGTTGCCACTGCAGTCTCTTGAGCCGGTAAGCTGCATTCTCCACTTCCCGAAATATACAATTAAAATTATTATCAGGAACCAATGCCACAACTGTGGAAGCAGCTACATTACCCAAATTCAGATCTAAAAGTGGGTTCAATAAGTCTCCCGATAGATTAGAAATATTGCATGCTCTGAGTTTGTCATTCAGGTTCAATTGCAGGCTCGCCATGTTCAGTGTAAGAAACAAAAACAGTCAATATAAAATCCAGTTTATTGCAAGAGTAAAACCAAAGGGATAAGTGCTTTCATGTGGAGTAACGTGGAGTAACCACGATTCATCAGATCTCCAAGACAGTAATTACTGACTAGGCATCTTTGTTTGCAAATCAATAGTGACATAAAAATGATCTAATCCAGACCTTGCTTTGTTTGTGTTGTGTGTGTGTATGTGTGTGTTTGTGTTTGTATGTGTGTGACTGTGTGTACATATATAATTAGATATACACACTTACATAAAGAAACCTAGACATCAACCTTCCAAACATTGATTGCATAATGTCAGCAACACCAGCTTTGACACACTATCATGCAAGCACCTAGAAACAACGCTGACACATGCAAATTTTAAAATAAAAAAACAAACAAAAATTAAGATGGTCGTTTAAACAGAAATGGAGTAAAGGTACACTGAAACTTAATGGCTATCATTTAGTGAATTCATTTCTCACCACAGCTCTCAACTCTTAGCACAAAAAACCTAGACAAAGCTCACAAGTGGTAGTGGCTAGGGACTTAACAGGGACACATTTTAAACATTGCTTGTATAATTTTGTAAAGTTGCTAGAATAAAATGTTGCGTTACCAGCATGCATTTTGCTAGCAAGTCTTGAACCCAGGACCCTATGCACCACAGTGAGAGCAACAGACTACTATGCTAAATCAGCAGCACCCTGAAAAATGGAAAGACTGAAACTTAATGGCTATCATTTAGTGAATTCATTTCTCACCACAGCTCTCAACCTCTTAGCACAAAATAACTTGGCAAAGCTTACAAGTGGTGGTGGCTAGGGACTTTAGGCTCTTTTTACCCTGTACCCAAGGTACAGGGTTTGAGTCTGAGTACCTCTAACCAGGTGTATTAAGGGGGGCATTCACACACACATAATATAATATATACACATATATAATATAATATATAATTATGTCTATCTCTCTCTCTTGATATATATATATATATATATATATATATATATATATATATATATATATATATATATATAAATGTTCCATTTAGAAGACTGACTGTTCAGAAATGTTAATTCCATGTGATTGGAACCATATAATTGACTTTCTGAAAAGTCAAAGCATTTGTATGGTGATCACGATACTGTGGGAAATGGGGAATGTACCCTTTTTCCAACTGTAATGCGATCTCAGAGTTGTCAGAGTTGGTATATATCATTTCCTGGGGGAGTATAGGGTAGAGATTTTCAAAAATTGAAACAAATTTCTTTTTCCAATGCACTATCGATAACCCAACCACATTCAGATCAAATTTGTTTGAATAGTGGTATTGATAGTGGAAGGGATTTTTTTAAAGTTAAGATGCATGTTAGTGTTAGGGACTGGGTTATAGTTAGCATGCATTACTAAGGTGGGTTAGGGGGATTTACCTTTTAAGGCCATTTGTCAGACATTGTTGAGTTCTGTTGTCAGCATATGTAGAGCTCTGTCCCTATGAAGAACCTTATTCTCCCAAAGTATTTACCACTGGTATTGAAGGCATTATTTCTTGACTATGCTTTAGCATACCTCTTTATCGGAGGCTTTTAAACATGAAGCTCAATAGGTTGCAGCATGTATAGAATTCTGCAGCTTCTCTCCTAAATGAAACTCCCAGGCACATGTAATGCAGCTTTCATATCTCAACTGCTGACTTACTGAAAAGCACAGAATAACATGAACATTCTAGTCATGAATTTTAAAGCACATACATGATGACCAAGGATCCTGTTACTTAACCAAGATTTACATAGTTGTTGTCCTTCTTGAGCCCACCCTTTTGGTGACATGGGGGTGTTGACAATCCACAGAATGAGAATGAAGTATTTCAGGCTCAGTTCTTTTGTGTGTGGAGGTGGGGTCACTCTGGAACTGTTGAACTCACATGGCAGCTTTGTGAATGCACATTGTCTGTTCTAACTATTTGCTGATCTACTTTAATGTTTTTAAAATGCTTAACTTTGTACACATGGTAAAGGCACAAATTCATATAATCATAGAATCATAGAAAATACAGTTCAACTGGTCCCCACATCCATTTATGGCATGTCAGTACCCACTCAAGATCTTATTTTTTTATGGAGTGACAAACAGTCATACCAAGGGTAAATTTCTGGATACCTATCCAGATTGATTGACTGACTACTTGTGTGATTGATTAACTAGATATCATTGTATGATGCTGGGCAATCTAGTGGTGGCTGGAGGATAAGAGGACAGTAGGTATCCTAAAACAGTACCAGAAATGCAGAGACAAATGCTAGTGGAATGAAAATATATGTTTTTAGCAAAAATGTGATCACTCTGAATAGTTCACTAACTAATCACTATTTGTTGATTATCCTGTTTCTCAAAAATAGCCTAAGGGTTTGTTTTGAATTTTGAGCAACATTTGGATGATATGAGGAAGGGGGACTTGGTTCCTGCTTGATGAAGATCAAGTGATAGTAGATGGAATCCAACCATCTGACTGGATCACCAGGGTTCATTTTAGCTAAAATGGAAGAACATTTTAACTTGTTTTATTTGCAACTGGCTCTTTCAATTTTTTCTTCTGCTGAATATCCACTAAGATAAGTTTACTAAGGAGTATTGCCGTTAGGCCATCTTAAGCCTAACCATGCTTTTCTAGTCAAGAGCCAAACCTTGTACCTTGTGCATGTGAGGTAAGTACCTTAGCAATTAAGCCAGCCCCCTGATTTTAATTTACTGATCACAGCATAAGCATCCATATAACCATTTACTAGGACAGTGTGACCTCACTCACACTAACCAAATAAGCAGCATCCTCACCTTGCTTACTTTTACTTATCAAGCAGTGTCTTCACCACTTTTCACTTACTTTTACTTATCAAGCAGCATCCCATCACACACTTTCATTCCCCAACTCATTAAATTAAACATCCAACACCATAGGGGGAACAGAAGAGGGACAAACCTGTCCCTCTTCTCCGCCGAAATGCCATATCTATAAAAATAATGGTACAGTCCTCAATATTCCTTAAAGAGGGAAGGAGAGCGGGTGGGAAGTTCACATCAAAATCTGATCCCTTAGTACCCAGCTACACTCAAACCAAACCAGTTAAGCCCCTCCTTGCACTTACCTCATTTCCTCCCAACCCTCCTACTTTCCCAGTTTAACCTTTCCATCCCCACACTAACTTTTTTGCACTACCATCTTAACTCCAATTACTATTCTTACCTGACCCTCACCCGAAGATGTCCCTGGACAAATTGGTTTGTTCCCAAACCTCTTTTGCTAATTATAAAATTGAGTATATGTTTTTATATTTCTGTACATACCTCAGTAAACATCTACCCATAGATTCATTTCTTGTTGTCATGTGAAAGCTTTTACCTGGTTAGCAAAAATATTGTAATGATACCTAGGTTGTAGAGTTTCCAAGATATAACAATTTGTTTGTGAAAGTTTAGCAAAAAATATAATTTGGGGTTTGACTGCTTAATAATGTATTATAATATTGATGAAAAGATGACTGGTATCATTGTAAATAAAACTTCTTAGTGATAATACTGCTATTTGTACAGTTGTGATTACTTTTTCTGTTCACAAAATATTTACATTTGTTTAACTAATGCTTTTTAAGTTGATTTTTTCAAAAATTGTTCTGGAATGCAAGATGTGTGCAGGCTGCTAGAGGTGTGACATTCGACACCACATAGTTAAGTCTTTCATTTCCTCTGTGAACTTCATTGGTTAAAATAGTATACTCCTGCTTACATATTTGCATTCTTGCCCTGTTTATGTTTGAGGTTACAATTAAAACACAACATGTAGTCTACTGTTTATTTAAATTCAGTGTACATTTGGTGTATATGCTTTTAATTGTACATTCATGGTATATGAATGTATATGACTATTCTTATAATGTGAGTCATGTGCACAGTGTCTGAAAAAAATCTTTGAACTCTCCAACTTACCTGTTTAGCAACATACATACAAAAATAAATGAATAAATAAAATAAGATAATAATCAAAATAAGATGAACAGTAGCTAGTATTTTTGCATTTTTTCCTCTTGTGGTAGTGATGACACCTCTCTGCTCCAAGTATTGATATTGAAAACCTGAATTTCTTCCATAGTCCTTTCTCCTTGGATCTGATCAAGATATGGAGCTGTTAGATGCTGATGTTATAGCAGTTGCCCTTGCTTACTGCATAGATCCTTGTAATGAACACTCTAAGTAGAAAGTTCAAGAATTGCTGCTCTTTTTATTGATGTATTATGTTTGTGACATTCTTCCTCCTGATAAGGGCAGCCACTGCTGTTAAAAAACACTGAACATGACTGAATCTATATAAGTATACTGATGCCTTTAACACTGCTGTTTAAGTTTTATAACTTCCCTTTCTCACCTTGGTGTTAGGTTTGTGTTTCTCTCTGCTCTGGTTGAGCAGCGTACATTCTGGTGTTGTTTGCCCCCATTGCTTAGCGTCTGCATTTGTGTCTGTTTTTGCTTAGGCTTTTGGGTATGGTTTTCCAATATTCTAGTAGGAGCAGCATGTAATTTAAGGTCCTCTGCTCTATTTTGCCTAGTATATGCTCTACTGTGTCTGTTAAGGTGCATTTGAAACCGGTCACAATGCTAGCATCTAGTGAACTTTATTAAGGTGTCTGTGAAGCAGCACTAGACGCTGCACACTACACTAGTGTATTAACATGTTTTATTGATTGTCGTTGACAACATTTCTATGACCCAAGTACTTCCACTTTGTCTAGAATAGAATATGTGCACTCCATACTTAGAAATGACTTTTTCTATCAGCTAACTCGGCTCCTAGCACTAGAATCTCAGCGACCATTGATTTTCAGCCTGCTAACTGCTTAACAGTGCTTTTTTCTGTAAGACTCGGCTCCTAATTTGTTAAAAACCTTAGTGACCATTGCTTTTTAAACTGCAACCGCCTTATTCAACTGCTGACACGATATTCAGTCTGCTAACTGCTTAATAGTGACTTTTCCTGTAAGACTTGGCTCCAAATTATTAAAACCTTAGTGACCATTGATTTTAACCTGCAGCTGCCTTATTTAACTGCCGACATGCCATTCTTAGCACTAGAATCTAAGCGACCTTTGATTTTAGCAGCAAACTGCCTAACAGTGTCTTTTTTACCTGTAGATACAGTTTTTTTAACCTCCAAAACCTTAGCAACCATTTATTTTGCAATCTGCATTTGCATAACAGTGTCTTTTACCTGCAGGCATGACATTTTGTCTTGGAACTGTAGCAACCGTTGCATTTTAAACTTGCCACTATATAGTCAGTGTCTTTCTTCCACCCAACTGAAGTCAGAATATTATTATCTGCTGTTTTATCAACATAGTCTCAGCATTATTATAGGCTTTGCTTTTTGCTGACATGTATTTATATATTGCTATCCCTAAGGCCTGCCTCAACTGATTGTCTTTATGTGTTTAACTGAATGTAATAACTGTATTTAGCTGTAACTACTGCTTTGGATAATTCTCCTACCTAGGATTATTGTTTTTATTCATTGCTATTTGAACACAAAACTGGTGACTGACTACTTTAAGCAAGTGTTGTTTTTGCTTAGCACCTGTAATCCTGTTACCTACCTATTGTTTGCTTGTTGAATTGTTGTATGATGTTTATCCTAACCTGTGGACCTTCTACTGCACAACTGTTTCCACCTTCATTTTCCCTACCACTCTACTACCTGATTCTTTCTCACTCTGACTACAATTTCTGTCCCTTCTCACTTTCTCTCCTCCTCCCACTCCACTCTGTATAATTCCCTCTACTACTCTGCATTTCACCTCTTCCTGCACTCTCCTTCTTCCTATTTTCCCCTTACCCCTATTTTACTTATTGTTTTTTTTCTCACTCTCTTTTTCAGCTGCTCCCCAGAGTGTTTACCCCTTCTTCACTGCCAGACAGGATATCCTTTCTTTCAAAGAGAAGACGCCCGTGGACAGTCTGCTTGAGCTATATTAATTTTCTGGGACCCTATCTCCCTTGCTAAGGAGACTCAGTGTATGTAATCTGTTGTACATATGTTTTTTACAGCAGCTACCTATCCTTGAGCAGCATTCTACCTCAGTGCGTGTGAAAGTAGCCTACCACTGGTCACTGTACAGGCCCCCCACATCCTTGGTCTACAGTCTACTCCCCACAAAACTTCTATCTAATCTCTGTAAACCTAACTTCCCTGTGGAACCTCTTCTCCACTGACTGCACCTCCCTCCTTTTTCCACTAGGTGGCAGCATACTCCTGATAAAAAGAACAGCAATAATCCCTTCATCCTGCTCCTCTAACTTTCTCTGCCTAAAAAGTGCCCCTGCCCTACACCAAAGAATCAGTAATTCACCTCCCCACTCTTTCATACACTCTTTTAGAGAGTTTCTCACTAACCAAACATAAAACCCATAGTTATTAACTATAAAACAAAGTTTGTAACCATATACCTGCATCCCTTCAGTAGTCCTCCTTCTCCAACCTCTGGACACTGATTGTTTTTTGGGCCTTCCCGCCTTCTCAGCTCTTCCTGCTCCATTCGCCCTGCGGGCTCACTCCGCTCCCCTACCCTGCCCCCAATTCCCACCCACCCCAAGTGCCTCTACATTTATCCCCCTCCTACCAGTCCCTCCCTCTTCACCAACCAATCCTCATACATCTTTTCCCCTCCCCTTCTTCCACTCTACCTACCTCTAACTACCACTCCACCCACACTCCTAATATCCAATCACTCTCTTTTACTATCACTTCTAACTGGCTCCAACTAACATGCTCACCCTTCTTCCCAAGGTCCTTCTCCTCTCATCCTTCCCCTTCCTTCTATTATCTCTATACCAAATCACCTGCTATACTGATCTCCATTTACTCTCACCTCCTTTTACTCCCCATCACCACCTTACTTCCCACTACCACAACATCTCAGCTTCCTTAGTTCCCTCCCACCCTATCCTACTCTTAAAAGTTAAACTCTTTCCAATCTCAAATAATAACTTCAAACATAAACCAAATCACTACCAGCCTCTTCTATCAAAATACAAAACTAATAAACACATCCCCCATCCCAATTACCTTTACTTAGCCGGTGATATTCACCCCAACCCAGGCCCTAATTTCTCTCCTACAAATCTCCCATGCACCAACAACAAATCCTCTAACAAAAACCTCAAGTTCCTCACTATCAATGCCCAAAGCTTAACAAGTAAATTAACCTTCTTCTATGCCTGGCTCAATCATAACTCTCCTGATATAGCTGCTATCTCTGAAACCTGGCTAAAACCTCACATTAATGTCTCTGAATTCCTACCTCCAGGATTTCATTCCCTTCGATTTGACCAACCTAATAGAAGAGGTGGTGGTGTTGCTCTAATCTGCTCCAACCTTTTGTCCATTACTCTTTATCCTAACCCCATCCCTTCTTTCAATAACACTGAACTGGTAATTGGCATACTAAAATTAAACAACCATAAAAGCATCTGCATTATTGGACTCTATATTCTTCCTGGTAACAATACCAATACACTGGAAGACATCCTCTCTTGGACTTCCTCCAATATTAAACTAGAAACCTTCATTTTGGGAGTTGTAAATATTGACTGGGGAAAAATCATTAACCCTAATCCCACAATAACAATCAACCTATTCAACTTCACACAACTTATTAACTCCATTACTAGACCCAGCAAAACTAATCCCCCTGGCACCATACTTGACTGGATCCTTGTATCTCATCCAAACAAAGTTATAAAATCTGGCATCACTCCTGACCCATTAGGAGACCACCTCCCTGCCTTCTCCATTTGAGCTACTCCCACCTCCCCACACTCTCACCACTACATTCATACTTGTAACCTATCTAACTTTAACCCTACTTCTTTCTCTGACTCTCTTAAGCTAACTAACTGGAACCCCTAAAAACTTTACCATTAGATGAAGCTGTTGACTATTTCAATTCAACATTCATAACTGTCCTTAACTCCTTAGCTCCTATAAGAACAAAAAGAGTTAAAACAAAAAACACCCCTTGGCTCACCAATGACACAAAAAAGATTATGCTACAAAGGGATAAATCCTGGAAAGAATACCATAAACACAGGCAGCCTGAAATCTTCCTTAAGTATAAGCAGTTGAGAAACCTTGCTGAAAAACAAGTCATTAGAGATAAAAAGTCTTACTACATCAAATTACAAGAAAAGCATGCAAGAAATCCCAAACATTTCTGGAACTCTATTAATTCCCTCCTTAGGCCAGGTACAAAAAACAATGCCTGTCCTGATACCAGCAAATATGACCTTGAAATTGCCTCCCTATTCAATGCCTTCTTCACCTCTTTCATCGCTGAACTAACCAAGACTTTCACCAACAATAACCGTCCTCCCTTCCCTGCTCAATCTACCATTCCCTTCTCTCTCCCCCCTCCTTCAAACTCAAACCTGTATCCACCAACCTAATAAAGAAACGTTTCTATAAACTAAAGCCTTGCTCCAATGCCCCTGATAGCATCCCATCCTCCTTCCTTAAAATAGCTTCAGATGCTATTGCTCTTCCTATCAATATCCTAATTAAAAGATCTTTACTTGAATCCTATGTACCTAAACTATGGCACTCTGCTTTCATTCTTTCTCTCCACAAGGGAGGCAATAATTGTAATGTCTCCAGTTTCCGCCCCATAGCCATCCTCTCCCCTATCTCCAAAATCCTTAAAAAATGCATCCACCTGCAGCTCCTGCCATTCCTTACCAAACACCAACTACTCTCTCCTACCCAACACGGCTTCCGCCCAGGACACAGTACTAACACCGCCCTTCTCTCCTTCTTACACTCTGTCAATTCAGCACGTGACTCCGGTAATATAGTATCCTCTGTTCTACTAGACTTATCCAAAGCTTTTGACACCATCTCTCATACCCACCTTCTGAACCACCTCTCTAATCTCAACCTTTGCCAAAAAACTCTTTCCTGGTTCTCCAGCTACCTTTCAAACAGGTCCCAAGCTGTGAAATGGGGCCAAGCCACCTCTACTTTCCTTCCTACCCCTACTAGAGTACCCCAAGGTTCCATACTCGGCCCATTACTATTCAATATCTTTATAAATGACTTCCACAAAGCCATTCCTAACACCAAAATTGTCCAGTACACTGATGTCTCCACTTTGATCTGCTGTGCCTCTAACCTAACAGAGCTCCAAGCCCTAAAACAAAGTGCCTTCTCAACCACTGAAAACTAGATGTTCCAAAATCATCTCTCTCTAAATGCAAACAAAACTAAGATCCTCCTTTTCTCCCCCTCTAAATCTTCCTCTCTTGATAAAAATCCTTTTCAAATTACCAGCCTTAACAACTCCACTATCGGGATCGTTCCCTCCACCAAACTTATTGGTGTTACAATTGATGACCAACTAAAATTCAGTACTCATATCCAGCTAAACATCAAAAAAACACACATAAAACTTGGCTTACTGTATAGAAACAATCACTTCCTCTATCCTCCCACCAGACTAACTCTAGCCTCTACCTACCTCCTTCCTCCCTTCTATATGGTGTTCCCCTGCTCACTAATTTATCATCCACACTTACTTCCAAATTGGAACAATGTTACAATAACATTTCCAGATTTGCCACAAATGCCAAATCCTCTTCTCATCACTGCACCTCCCTTCACTCTCTAAACTGGCTTGAACTCCCCAGTCAACTTGACTTTCTCCAAATGACCACAACCCACAAATTATTGTTCCATCCTACTAACTGCCCTGCTCTTTCCAATATTCTTCAACCTTATACCCCCCTTAGATCACTTAGATCTTCTCACCAAAACCTGATCACCGTACAAAGACCCAAGCGCCCTGCAGGTCAGCTTATCTTATCCTTTACCCTTGCTAAAAAGTGGAATGCCCTCCCTTCCACACTAAGGGCATGTACCAACCTTAATAACTTCAAAACCCAACTTCATTCCTACCTCTATCTAAACAGGAAATGCAACTGCACTCTTCAGCCCTTACCTCTCAAGCTATCTCCCCCCTTTTCTCCTGGCTAACCTCTTTACCTTCCTAACCTCTTTTATATATACTTAGCATAGGTAACTACATAGTAATTTTTTTTATGCTATAAGCCTGTTTTTTCCTCCTAAACAAAATAGAAATTGCTAGTGTTTATTCTTGTTGTAGCAACCTGTTATCTGTAATGCAAACTATCTTGAATTTTATGTAATTAAACTTTTGTTTCCTGTTGGAGCTTTTCTCCCCGGGCCTCCACTGAAAACGGGCCCTCAAGCCCAGTGGACCTCCCCAGTAATCAAATTGAACTGAACTGAACTGAACATATAGAAGTGCTTTCAATATGGTTATTATTTTGAACATTGTTATGTGAATACTGATTCCTCATGTATACACAGGCCTTCAGCTGTGAGAGGGGTTCCACAAAGTCTCCTAAACCATTGTGCAATGCACTGGTTGTAGGAGATAAAAGGCCATGTCTCTGGGTAAGACTTAAGGGGACAGATTCATGAATATCGACAATTAGTGTGCACTGAGTGTACACAATCTCTATTTAAGAACATCCCTACCACATGTTTTTCTGCTGTCTATTCACTCAGAAAGATTAGACTAAGAGTAGATCTAGTCTACACATTGTGGGAACATTTATGAATATCTTTTAAGTGTGCAAGAAAATCAGAAAGAAAACTAAAATTAGGAGGAAAAAGTTAGGATTTATGTCCGTGTTGTCAGAATGGTCTATACTTATTGTATGTGTTGTGTAAGCATCAATAAATCCAGCCCTCAATGGTCTTTTTCATTATTACCATTTGTAACACAGATTCTGAAAGATCCAAACATGATGTCATAGATTGCTCTACAGATAATTTTTTGCTGAGATTTATAGAATTCTTAGAAAATGATGCTTGTAACCTGGCAGTGGTATATACATAATTGTAGCTGTCTGCTTGAGGACTTTATGAACTCCTAGGCTAATACTTCATGGTAGAAACTTTGCAGTGGTATAGAACGGATTATTTTCCCTCTGTCTCTTTGTCTCTCTGTCTCACGCACAATACTAAATGGAGAATAAAACACTCTTTTTTATGTAGGATGGTGTCATTGTGTAATTACTTTTTGCAAAACTGTGTTCCCTAACTGAGCTAGATAATGGTTGTTACTTATCTCAAATGAGTTATGGCTGAGTGGTGTGAGCAGGCCCCAGGCACATATGATTTAGCAATCTGATAATACATGCTTTTTGGAAGCATAAAAAGTCTGGTTAGAGTAAAAGAAAAAGTGAGCATCTCTCATCCAGAATGAAGCAAACAAAGGCAATATGGACCTACAAACAGCCTGCAGTATTGCTCTTTCTTGTTCTCAAATACTTTTCTCATAGTAAATTGTTTCTTGTTTAATCTCAGGTCTTACATGCGACATGTCACAGAATATGCAGGATAGTCTTCACACAGGCTAGAAAAAAAATAAAATTCCCTGTCAAGAATATGCCCTCCCTACCCTTGCCATCACATTACATTAATTGTTATGTAATCCTTGAACAAGCAAGACTAAGATATGATGCTTCATTACAGGCGCATCTCTCAAAGAAGCATTTCTGTACTATCTTAGCTGATGTGAAAATGCTTCCTCCCCAGACACATGCTATATTTATTATTTATGTAAGACTGACCATCTGCCCAGTGCAAATAACTTGCTAACCAACTAACTAGCTAACTGAGTGACTAACTCACTCACTCACTTAACAACTTACTAAATGAAAATAAAATAAATTAAACAAATCTAAGTCCCTCTGTTGAAGCAATTCAACCAAGTAACAATGACACTCCTCATCGTTAACTTCATAGTATCTTCAAGATTTTCTAAATTTGTTGTCCTTACTTGTAGAACTACTTTCTGGTTGACACCGAAAGCATTCCTACTTTAACTGTTCTAATAAGGCTTTAGAAGACTGCTGCAGGTCCAATGGTGTTGTTTAATAAGGCTACTCTTGTCCTTATAATGCTTTGTCCTTCAGCTGGCAACATTTCTAGAAGATAAAAAAAAGTCAAGGGCAGCAACTGACATAGAGACCAAGGGCAGCAAAACCTGTTAGTCTGACCTGATCCATTTCTATACCTAGGCTACAAGTGAATTTAACAGGGGAGTACCACTAATTGTAGACACCTTGGGCTTCAGCAAAACCTGTGACTCAGACTCACATAAGAAGCTGACAAAAAAAATAAGGTGCTAGGAGTACAAGACTGAGGAATTAGAGAGCTGCATAGTGCTGTATAGAAGGATGTAGTGGCAGTGATAATGTCAGCAACTGGGAAAGTAGAAGATAGAATAATGCATAGGTCTGTCCTGGATCCAGTACTCTTCAGTGTGTTAGTATAAGTCACAGATAAAGATCAACCACTTTGCTGATGACACAAAGATGGACGCAGCAAAGAAGGATGGAGATGGAGAAGGGTCTGTGATGGCTAAATAAGCAAACAGAAACATGGCAGTTAATATTAAGTTAAACCAAATGTAAAATACTGCATATAATCCACAACATCCAAAGTGTGAAGTACCAGACTGGGCTGGGAGTGGAACTAATGGCAAAAAGATTAGTAAAATGACGAGTTTGTTGTCAGTAACTGAACATGACCACAAGGAGACAGGAAGAATGCAGGGGCAGTAACATGCATAATACTCAGGAGTTTTCTCAAAAGGGATAGATTATAGGAACAAAGAGGTAATGCTTTCAGTCTACATAGCTTTAGTAAGATAACACCTGCAGTATGAGTATATAATGAAAAGGACATTAGGCTGCCGAAAGGAATTCAAAGGAAATCTAACAGAAAATTATATGGGATGGAGAGAAAAGAATACCATGAGAGGTTTGATGAGCTAGACCTTTTCTTACCTGAGATAAGGAGTGATGGAGGGAGACATGATATTTGTGCACAAAAGCATAACACAGAGATATGAAGAGGTCATTCTAAACAAAAATGCCAGAGAAACCAAAAGGGTAAAGAGGAACATAGGGATAAGATTGTACAGTTGTAATAGTCTTTGAATTTCTCAAAGAAATGGATGGTGCAATGGGACTCTATCGAGTCATTCAAAAAAGATAAGACAGGTGGAAAAGGGTATTGCAAAGGCAACAATGGGAGGAGGCACAATCTTATGACATGTAAAGGGTTAAACTAGAAAGACTTCATGTCTCCTTCTGTAAAGAAGCAGATGAAATGTAATGCATTATATCCCCCTGGTTATTGGTCTGTCTATGGATATATAAAACTATCTAGCATTGCTTTTTTTTTTTTTTTTGCTTTTTAGGGCTACAAGGTGAATACCCTTTTGGTGGCATTTGATCTCAAATATTTTCGAATATCCTGCTAATGTGTATAGTTTTTGTACTTGTGTATTACTCACCTGTATTGCAACACAGTGTGACTGAAGAGGAGCATATATGGTCCAGTTCTCCTATCTGGGAAATAATAGACAGAGTAGGTTTATAAAGCAATAAATAGAGTTGTTGATCCATGCCATGAGATGTATAGAGACTACCAGAGGATTTCATAATTTTATAAACAGTATTTCTAGTAGAGAAAGACCCTTTCCTTTCCTTTTCTCTCCTCTCCTCTCCTTTCTTTTCATTTCCTCTCCTCTCCTTTCTTCTCCTCTCCATTCCTTTCCTTTCCTTTCCTTCCATTAAGAGAAATATGAATACCTTGACATATTTGCACAAAAGTAGTCTTAGCAGGCAGAGACATTAGAAAATCCTAATGATCCTCAGTGTGGTAGCTGAAATAAGCAGCTATGCAGGTCACTGCATGATCACCTAAAATGGAAGCTGATCTAGCTTCTGTAGCAGATATGATATACAAGGGACTCTAAGCTGTGGAGTAACAGCTAGTCCATGAGACATATTATGGAAAATGTTTTCTCTGTCCCCAAAATCTCAAAGATATTCACTTGACCATTTTGCTGAATTTTGTGCCCAAGTACAATATGGGATTTTCCATGAAGTTAGTTACCACAAAGAAATAAGGACATTTTTAATTTTTTTTTTTTTTTCTTGGTTGCAACAGATCATAAATTAATTGATTACCCTTAGGAAAAAAAGTGGAAATGTGTGAGTAATACTGAAATATTTATTGATACAACAAACGTTTTTGTAATTTTATTCCTATGCTAGTGTTTGCTGACTTTCTGTTGTCTGTTTCAGATTGCCTTCTTGTGTGTATGTAAGCTGACATACATAAAATCTTCATTGCAGATGATGAAGGAGTCTTGTTGGTGGACTGCATGCAAAAGACGCATACATGCATACATACATACATACATACATACATACATGTGGTATATGTTTTAGTGTAAAATTGTCTGCCCAAAGGAATGCTTATGAATCATGGCATCAGACATGATTAGAAAGGTAGAAAAAAAATATGAATTATTGATAAAAACCTTAGTAAATAGACAAACTCAATGACATGAGCTGAGAAAAGCTAACAGTTGTATATCGTTTGCATACTAAAATCCAGTGCATCAGGAAAGAACTCCAAAGTGGAGGGTTGCCTGTCTCTCAGTGGGTGTACCTTTGATGATAATGATTAGAGAGAAATAGATGATGGGAAAAAAGGCACCTACTGAAGAAGACTGCTTGAAATGTTGTTAAGTGTGAGTCATGCAGCAGCTAATGCTGTTTAAAGAATTACATAACTTTGGTGCCTGAGAAAATATCAAAGAAATGGATAAGCATGGTTAGGCATACATTTCCTGTAGTATGATTAGTTATGTAAATTATTGTCTTACAGGTACTGTGACAGCTGGATGTGTTATTTAAATAAACATTCAAGCTCATGTCATGACTACTATCCGCAAGTATTCATTATGCATCTCCAGTCAAGAAAAATTAGTATATTTTATATTTTTCTGTTGTTAAATCACTTAATATTTCTAGCTGTCTTATCCAAACTATACATGACAAGTCACCTACAATTCAAACAGGGGAAAATTGATGGCAATCAATATAAATTCCTTTAAGCAAATAGTAAATATCATAATTATGAAATGGATTCGTCTGAATATAGCCTTGCAAATTTTGCATAAAAAACTTTTATGTGAGACAACTCACATCACTTTAAAAATGATAAGGTCTATACATCCATAAATTACTATGTGAAGCAGATTACTGAGAAGTAACGGGCACAAAAATATACAAAAAAATCAACAAAGTCACTGAAAATCACTACCCTTTGTGATGCACCAACACAAACAACCAACTCCTTCAAATGCCTCAGTCTGGCTAGACCAGCCACTGACATTCCATAGCCATATTGAGAAATCAAGGACAAAAGTTAACTCACTTCTCATCTAGCTCAAAAAAAATCTAACCCAACCTATCCACCAGTAGGAACAGCTGTAGGCAAAGCACTCTTTCTGGCCCAAATCAAATATAAACTACTAATTAACAGCCACAGTCTGCAAGAAAAATTCCTCCACACTACTGACTATAGGAAATAAAATCTGACACATCATCACTAACTCACCCTCTCGTGAGAATCACTGCTTCACCCTCAATATAGTCAAATAGGTCCCAGTGCAGTAGAGAGTAGACATGCTACAAGGATCTCATATCATCAAACTTTTTAATCTTAACTCATTCCCACCACCAGCTGCCAAACTTTATACTAAATACTCATACACTACAACCTCAGAAACTTCTCCCAAAATATCCCCAGCACTACAAACCCCACAATCCAGGCTACACTGCATCAAGCACTCTTTCTCCACCTTTCCTCCAAAATATAGGAATACCCCACACATATCTAAAGAAACTACAAACTGCCTTCACCACTAATGGAGCTGAAGACTTAAATTTCTCCACATCAAATTAAACTGCTGTTGCCAGACAACAGGCCTCATCGTGTAATGGACTTTTAACTTCAATCCTCACTCCCTCTCGTCTAACACCTCTTAACTCCACCATCCCCTTTCTCTTACCCTGACTATAATTACCCCACAATATTTCCACTACAATATAAACCTAAAATATAGGCATGTAAAATTGTAAAATGTACATTTCTTTCATAATTATTACTGCACCTATTAAAAGCTGCCTTGCAGTTTGTATTATATATTATTAATTTCTGTTCTGTTTTTGATATTTACAGTTTACTTTTACCTGTTTTTGCTTTATGATTTTTTTTTCAAATGAGGCAGTACCTGAAAATAGTCTGCTATGATCAGTGTACCACCCCAGTAAAACATGCAAAATAAAATAAAATAAAATAATAAGTACATGGTAAGATATCTCAGATCCTATGGAATTTTCTGGAGAGTTCTGCTCTGGTAGATATAATGAGTATAGAACATTTGAACGGTACACTGGAACAATGTACCAGTTTATTGATGTGCTTGAACTCACTGATGTGAACCTGACCTGCCACCACTTGAGGCAGATGGGAACTCTGTTTAACCTTTCAACTGAAGGGTAGGACATCAGCAGTGTTGTGCCTGCATAGGAACATGAATGACGATCTAGTATCAGGAAAGAAGGCATGAATTTATGAGGTTTCAGTAACAGAGGCAAGTGTGCATACCACTGGGCTAGTGAGACTACTACAGATCAGTATCCATAGAAGCAGTGTTTTACCAAATATTGATGCTAGGCCAGGCAGCTTTTACAGTATGTGTTTTGTTTCCTTATTTTTCAGACATTTTAGAATTCTAGTTTTATGGAAAATGCAACCATTTTATTAAGTAGAATATAATATGATATAAGCAAAGAAATTAAATGTCCACTTTTACTGATGCAATCTCAGGATTCCCTTCTTTGTCGTCATTAACTATGAAAGTGTACAAAGCTAATTGCCACGCTCCTTATGAGGCATATTTGTGCTATCACTTTTGACTTCACCTTTCAGCTATCATTATGACCTGGCCTTTATGTTCATTCCCCACGTACCATATGTTCTTTTCTCTACGCTCCTTGAAGTATAGGTTTTGCGCCAGATTTCTCCTATGATTTATGAGTGATCTGTCAAACACTGGTGTAATTTTTTATCCAAGGGCTATAGCACCTTAGGCTATTTATCGCATTGTTAGTAAGCCAGATGTCAATCAAATTAATATATCTCAGCGGCTATAAATGTATCTGCATGATAAAAGACAATTGATCTACACACTGTGAATGAAGATTGGCTACAAATAATAATTTGTGAAATATTTAGGATATGTACATACATATATTTCATTATGATTAGTTAGGATGTGTCATCTTTTTAGGCATTATCACATTTTAACGGGCATTCCAATACTAGTCCTAAATACACTCAAAATAAATTACACTTTTGTTAGCAGATTGCACAGTAATATATACAGTGTGACAAAAAAGAAACTGTGTTAGCAAGTGTAAAATGATCTTCTGTCTGAGTAAGAAGAGGAACATACAGAAGCAGGCTAAAGTAAAAAATGGAAATGATGAATCCTAAACAAATGTGCAACCAAATTTTGTGAAAAGATTGATATCCTAATAAGAAAATACCGGCATAAGACAAATGATAAACTTGTAGAAAAGAAAAATAAAACAACTTTAATTATAGTGTATGAGCTCAATGGAAATCAAGACTTACATGAGAAGACCATGAGATAAGGGAACATGGAGTGTAGTATTAACAGGGGCAGGGAGATAAGGGAACATGGAATACAGTATTAAGATTAGCTGTGAGATAACGCAACATTAACTGCAATATTAACAGGGGCAAGGTGATAAGGGAACATGGAGTGATGTATTCACCGGGGCTGTGAGATAAGGGAACATGGTGTGCAGTATTAAAAGGGGCTGTGAGATAAGGGAACAATGAAGGCAGTACTAACAGAGTGTGTGAGACATGAGAACATGGAGTGCCGTATTAACAGGGGCAGTGAAAGAAGAGAACAAGGAGGGCAGCATTAACAGGGGCTGTGAGATAAGGGAACATGGAGTGCAGTATTAACAGAGGCAATGAGATAAGGGAACACGTATTGCAATATTAACAGAGGCTGTGAGATAATGGAACATGGAGTGCAGTACTAAAAGGGGTTGTGAGATAAGGGAAGGTGGAGTAGAGTATTAACAGGGCAGGGAGCTAAGATAGCATGGAGTGCAGTATTAACAGGGGCTGTGAGATAAGGGAACATGGCATGCAGTATTAACAGGGGTGTGAGATAAGGAAACTTAGAGTGCAGTATTAACAGGGGCTGTGAGATATGGGAACATGAAGTGCAGATTTAAAAGGGTTTGTGAGATGAGGGAACATGGAGTGCAGTATTAACAGTGGCTGAGACATAAGAGAACATGGAGTGCAGTATTAACAGGGGCAGCAAGATAAGAGAACATGGAGTGCAGTATTAACAGGGAAGTGAGATAAGGGAACATGGAGTGCAGTATTAACAGGGGCTGTGAGATAAGGGAACATGGAGTGCAGTATTAACAGGGGCTGTGAGATAAGGGAACTTGTAGTGCAGTATTAACACAGGCAGGGAGATAAGAGAACATGGAGTGCAGTATTAACAGGGCTGTGAGATAAGGGAACATGGAGTGCAGTATTAACAAGGGCTGTGAAATAAGGGAACATGGAGTGCAGTATTAATAGGTGCTGTGAGATATGGGAACATGGAGTGCAGTATTAACAGGGCAGTGAGATAAGGAAATATGGAGTGCAGTATTAACAGGGGCTGTGAGATAAGGGAAATGGAATGCAGTATTAACAGGGGCAGGGAGATAAGGGAACATGGATTGCAATATTAACAGGGGCTAAGAGATAATGGTACATGGACTGCAGTATTAAAAGGGGCTGTGAGATAAGGGAACGTGGAGTGCAGTATTAACAGGGGCAGGGAGATAAGATAACATGGAGTGCAGTATTAACAGGGGCTGTGAGATAAGGGAAATTGGCATGCAATATTAACAGGGGTGCAAGAAAAGGGAACATAGAGTGAAGTATTAACAGGGGCTGTAAGATAAGGGAACATGGAGTGCAGTATTAACAGGGGCTGTGAGATAAGACAACATGGAGTGCAGTATTAACAGGGGTTGTGAGATGAGGGAACATGGAGTGCAGTATTAACAGGGGCAGCAAGATAAGAGAACATGGAGTGCAGTATTAACAGGAAAGTGAGATAAGGGAACATGGATTGCAATATTAACAGGGGTTGTGAGATAAGGAAACAAGGAGTGCAGTACTAACAAGGGCTGTGAGATAAGGGAACTTGTAATGCAGTATTAACACAGGCAAGGAGATAAGAGAACATGGAGTGCAGTATTAACAGGGCTGTGAGATAAGGGAACATGGGGTGCAGTATTAACAAGGGCTGTGAAATAAGGGAACATGGAGTGCAGTATTAACAGGGCAATGAGATAAGGAAATATGAAGTGTAGTATTAACAGGGGCTGTGAAATAAGGGAAATGGAATGCAGTATTAACAGGGGCAGTGAGATAAGGGAACATGGAGTGCAGTATTAACAGGGGCTGTGAGATAGAGGAACATGGAGTGCAGTATTAACTGGAACTCTGAATGAAGGGAACAAGGAGTGAAGTATTAACAGGGGCTATGAGATATGTGAAAATGGAGTGCAGGAATAACAGGGGCTGTGAGATAAGGGAACATGGAGTGCAGTATTAACAGGGGTTGTGAGATAAGGGAACATGGAGTACAGTATTAACGGGGGCTGTGAGATAAGGGAATCTGGAGTGCAGTATTAACAGGGGTGGGGAGATAAGAGAACATGGAGTGCAGTATTAACAGGGGCTGTAAGAAAAGGGAACATGGAGTACAGTATTAACAGGGGCTGTCAGATAAGGGAACATAGAGTGCAGTATTAACAGGGGCTGTGAGATAAGGGAACATGGAGTGCAGATTTAACAGGTTTGTGAGATGAGGGAACATGGAGTGCAGTATTACCAGTGGCTGTGACATAAAGGAACATGGAGTGCAGTATTAACAGGGGCAGGAAGATAAGAGAACACGGCGTGCAGTATTAACAGGGCAGTGAGATAAGGGAACATGGAGTGCAGTATTAACAGGGGCTGTAAGAAAAGGGAATGTGGAGAACAGTATTAACAGGGGCTGTGAAATAAGGGAACTTGGAGTGCAGTAATAACAGGGGCAGGAAGATAAGAGAACATGGAGTGCAGTATTAACAGGGCAGTGAGATAAGGGAACATGGAGTGCAGTATTAACAGGGGCTGCAAGATAAGGGAACATGGAGTACAGTATTAACAGGGGCTGTGAGATAAGAGAACTTGGAGTGCAGTATTAACAGGGCAGGAGATAAGAGAACATGGAGTGCAGTATTAACATGGCAGTGAGATAAGGGAACATGGAGTGCAGTATTAAAATGGGCTGTGAAATAAGGGAACATGGAGTGCAGTATTAATAGGGGCTGTGAGATAAGGGAACATGGAGTGCAGTATTAGCAGGGGCTGTGAGATAAGGCAACAATAGGGTGCCGTATTAACAGGGGTTGTGAGATGAGAGAATATGGACTGCAGTATTAACAGGAGCAGCAAGATAAGAGAACATGGAGTCCAGTATTAACAGGACAGTGAGATAAGGGAACATTGAATGCAGTATTAACAGGGGCTGTGTTATAAGGTAACATGGATTGCAGTATTAACAGGGGCTGTGAGATAAGACAACATGGAGTGCAGTAATGACAGGGGTTGTAAGATGAGGGAACATGGAGTGCAGTATTAACAGTGGCTGTGAGATAAGGGAACGTGGAGTGCAGTATTAACAGGGGCAGCAAGATAAGAGAACATGGACTGCAGTATTAACAGGGAAGTGAGATAAGGGAACATGGAGTGTAGTATTAACAGGGGCAGTGAGATAAGGGAACATGGAGTGCAGTATTAACAGGGGCTGTGAGATAAGGGAACTTGGAGTGCAGTATTAACATGGGCAGGGAGATAAGAGAACATGGAGTGCAGTATTAACAGGGCTGTGAGATAAGGGAACATGGAGTGCAGTATTAACAAGGGCTGTGAAATAAGGGAACATGGAGTGCAGTATTAATAGGTGCTGTGAGATATGGGAACATGGAGTGCAGTATTAACAGGGCAGTGAGATAAGGAAATATGGAGTGCAGTATTAACAGGGGCTGTGAGATAAGGGAAATGGAATGCAGAATTAACAGGGACAGGGAGATAAGGGAACATGAGTGCAGTATTAACAGGGCTGTGAGATAAGGGAACATGGAGTGCAGTATTAACAGGGGCTGTAAGATAAGGGAACATGGAGTACAGTATTAACAGGGGCTGTGAGATAAGGGAACTTGGAGTGCAGTATTAACAGGCCAGGGAGATAAGAGAACATGGAGTGCAGTATTAACATGGAGGTGAGATAAGGGAACTTGGAGGGCAGTATTAAAATGGGCTGTGAAATAAGGGAACATGGAGTGCAGTATTAATAGGGGCTGTGAGATAAGGGAACATGGAGTGCAGTATTAACAGGGCAGTGAGATAAAGAAACATGGAGTGCAGTATTAACAAGGGCTGTGAGATTAGGGAAATGGAATGCAGTATTAACAGGGGTAGGGAGATAAGGGAACACGGCGTGCAGTATTGACAGGGGTGTGAGATTAGGGAACACAGAGTGCAGTATTAGCAGGGGCTGTGAGATAAGGGAACATTGAGTGCAGTATTAACAGGGGCTGTGAGATAAGGGAACATGGAGTGCAATATTAACAGGGGCTGTGAGATAAGGGAACATGGAGTGCAGTATTAACAGGGGTTGTGAGATAAGGGAACATGGAGTACAGTATTAACGGGGGCTGTGAGATAAGGAAATCTGGAGTGCAGTATTAACAGAGGTGGGGAGATAAGAAAACATGGAGTGCAGTATTAACAGGGGGTGTAAGAAAAGAGAACATGGAGTACAGTATTAACAGGGGCTGTGAGATAAGGGAACATAGGGTGCAGTATTAACAGGGTCTGTGAGATAAGGGAACATGGAGTGCAGTATTAACAGGGGTTGTGAGATAAGGCAACATGGAGTGCAGTATTAACAGTGGCTGTGAGATAAGGGAACATGGAGTGCAGTATTAACAGGGGCTGTGAGATAAGAGAACATGGAGTGCAGTATTAACAGGGCAGTGAGATAAGGGAACATGGAGTGCAGTATTAACAGGGGCTGCAAGAAAAGGGAACATGGAGAACAGTATTAACAGGGGCTGTGAGATAAGGGAACTTGGAGTGCATTACTAACAGGTGCAGGAACATAAGAGAACATGGAGTGCAGTATTAAAAGGGCAGTGAGATAAAGGAACATGGAGTGCAGTATTAACAGGAGCTCTGAGAGAAGGGAACAAGGAGTGCAGTATTAACAGGGGCTGTGTGATATTGGAACATTGAGTGCAGGATTAACAGGGGCAGGGAGATAAGGGAACATGGAGTGCAGTATTAACAGGGGCTGTGAGATAAGGGAACATGGCATGCAGTATTAACAGGGGTGTGAGATAAGGAAAGTTAGAGTGCAGTATTAACAGGGGCTGTGAGATAAGGCAACATGGAGTGCAGATTTAACAGGGGTTGTGAGATGAGGGAACATGGAGTGCAGTATTAATAGTGGCTGAGACATAAGGGAACATGGAGTGCAGTATTAACAGGGTTAGCAAGATAAGAGAACATGGAGTGCAGTATTAACAAGGCAGTGAGATAAGGGAAAATGGAGTGCAGTATTAACATGGGCTGTGAAATAAGGGAACATGGAGTGCAGTATTAATAGGGGCTGTGAGATAAGGGAACATGGAGTGCAGTATTAACAGGGCAGTGAGATAAAGAAACATGGAGTGCAGTATTAACAGGGGCTGTGAGATTAGGGAAATGGAATGCAGTATTAACAGGGGTGTGAGATAAGGGAACATGGCATGCAGTATTAACAGGGGTGTGAGATAAGGGAACACAGAGTGCAGTATTAGCAGGGACTGTGAGATAAGGGAACATTGAGTGCAGTATTAACAGGGGCTGTGAGATAAGACAACATGGAGTTCAGTATTAACAGGGGTTGTGAGATGAGGGAACATGGAGTGCAGTATTAACAGTGGCTGTGAGATAAGATAATGTGGACTGCAGTATTAACAGGAGCAGCAAGATAAGAGAACATGGAGTGCAGTATTAAAAGGGCAGTGGGATAAGTGAACATGGAGTGCACTATTAACATGGGCTGTGAGATAAGGGAACATGGAGTGCAGCATTAACAGGGGCTGTGAGATAAGGGAACTTGGAGTGCAGTATTAACAGGGGCAGGGAGATAAGAGAACATGGAGTGCAGTATTAACAGGGCTGTGAGATAAGGGAACATGGAGTGCAGTATTAACAGGGGCAATGAGATAAGGGAACAAGGATTGCAATATTAACAGGGGCTGTGAGATAATGGAACATGGAGTGCAGTATTAAAAGGGGCTGTGAGATAAGGGAATGTGGAGTGCAGTATTAACAGGGGCAGGGAGATAAGATAATAAGGAGTGCAGTATTAACAGGGGCTGTGAGATAAGGGAACTTGGCATGCAGTATTAACAGGGGTGCGAGAAAAGGGAACATAGAGTGAAGTATTAACAGGGGCTGTAAGATAAGGGAACATGGAGTGCAGTATTAACAGGGGCTGTGAGATAAGACAACATGGAGTGCAGTATTAACAAGGGTAGTAAGATGATGGAACATGGAGTGCAGTATTAACAGTGGCTGTGAGATAAGGGAATGTGGAGTGCAGTATTAACAGGGGCAGCAAGATAAGAGAACATGGAGTGCAGTATTAACAGGGAAGTGAGATAAGGGAACATGGAGTGCAGTATTAACAGGGGCTGTGAGATAAGGGAACATGGAGTGCAGTATTAACAGGGGCTGTGAGATAAGGGAAATTGTAGTGCAGTATTAACACAGGCAAAGAGATAAGAGAACATGGAGTGCAGTATTAACAGGGCTGTGAGATAAGGGAACATGGAGTGCAGTATTAACAAGGGCTGTGAAATAAGGGAACATGGAGTGCAGTATTAATAGGTGCAGTGAGATAAGGGAACATGGAGTGCAGTATTAACAGGGCAGTGAGATAAGTTAATATGTAGTGCAGTATTAACAGGGGCTGTGAGATAAGGGAACATGGATTGCAATATTAACAGGGGCTAAGAGATAATGGAACATGGAGTGCAGTATTAAAAGGGGCTGTGAGATAAGGGAACGTGGAGTGCAGTATTAACAGGGGCAGGGAGATAAGATAACATGGAGTGCAGTATTAACAGGGGCTGTGAGATAAGGGAACTTGGCATGCAGTATTAACAGGGGTGTGAGAAAAGGGAACATAGAGTGAAGTATTAACAGGGGCTGTAAGATAAGGGAACATGGAGTGCAGTATTAACAGGGGCTGTGAGATAAGACAACATGGAGTGCAGTATTAACAGGGGTTGTGAGATGAGGGAACATGGAGTGCAGTATTAACAGTGGCTGTGAGATAAGGGAACGTGGAGTGCAGTATTAACAGGGGCAGCAAGATAAGAGAACATGGAGTGCAGTATTAACAGGGAAGTGAGATAAGGGAACATGGAGTGCAGTATTAACAGGGGCTGTGAGATAAGGGAACATGGAGTGCAGTATTAACAGGGGCTGTGAGATAAGGGAACTTGGAGTGCAGTATTAACACGGGCAGGGAGATAAGAGAACATGGAGTGCAGTATTAACAGGGCTGTGAGATAAGGGAACATGGAGTGCAGTATTAACAGGAGCTGTAAGATAAGGGAAGATGGAGTACAGTATTAACAGGGGCTGTGAGATAAGAGAACTTGGAGTGCAGTATTAACAGGCCAGGGAGATAAGAGAACATGGAGTGTGGTATTAACATGGCGGTGAGATAAGGGAACATGGAGTGCAGTATTAACATGGGCTGTGAAATAAGGGAACATGGAGTGCAGTATTAATAGGGGCTGTGAGATAAGGGAACATGGAGTGCAGTATTAACAGGGCAGTGAGATAAAGAAACATGGAGTGCAGTATTAACAAGGGCTGTGAGATTAGGGAAATGGAATGCAGTATTAACAGGGGTAGGGAGATAAGGGAACATGGCATGCAGTATTAACAGGGGTGTGAGATTAGGGAACACAGAGTGCAGTATTAGCAGGGGCTGTGAGATAAGGGAACATTGAGTGCAGTATTAACAGGGGCTGTGAGATAAGGCAACATGGAGTGCAGTATTAACAGGGGTTGTGAGATGAGGGAATGTGGACTGCAGTATTAACAGGAGCAGCAAGATAAGAGAACATGGAGTGCAGTATTAACAGGGCAGTGAGATAAGGGAACATGGAGTGCAGTATTAACAGGGGCTGTGATATAAGGTAACATGGAGTGCAGCATTAACAGGGGCTGTGAGATAAGGGAATGTGGAATGCAGTATTAACAGGGGAAGCATGATAAGAGAACATGGAGTGCAGTATTAACAGGGCTGTGAGATAAGGGAACATGGAGTGCAGTATTAACAGGGGCAGTGAGATAAGGGAACATGGAGTGCAGTATTAACAGGGCTGTGAGATAAGGGAACATGGAGTGCAGTATTAACAGGGCAGGGAGATAAGAGAACATGGAGTGCAGTATTAACAGGGCTGTGAGATAAGGGAACATGGAGTGCAGTATTAACAGGGCTGTGAGATAAGGGAACATGGAGTGCAGTATTAACAGGGCAGTGAGATAAGGAAATATGGAGTGCAGTATTAACAGGGGCTGTGAGATAAGGGAAATGGAATGCAGTATTAACAGGGGCAGGGAGATAAGGGAACATGGAGTGCAGTATTAACAGGGCTGTGAGATAAGGGAACATGGAGTGCAGTATTAAAAGGGGCTGTAAGATAAGGGAACATGGCTACAGTATTAACAGGGGCTGTGAGATAAGGGAATATGGAGTGCAGTATTAACAGGCCAGGGAGAAAAGAGAACATGGAGTGCAGTATTAACAGGGCTGTGAGATAAGGGAACATGGAGTGCAGTATTAACAAGGGCTGTGAAATAAGGGAACATGGAGTGCAGTATTAATAGGTGCTGTGAGATAAGGGAACATGGAGTGCAGTATTAACAGGGCAGTGAGATAAGGAAATATGGAGTGCAGTATTAACAAGGGCTGTGAGATAAGGGAAATGGAATGCAGTATTAACAGGGGCAGGGAGATAAGGGAACATGGAGTGCAGTATTAACAGGGCTGTGAGATAAGGGAACTTGGAGTGCAGTATTAACAGGGGCTGTGAGATAGAGGAACATGGAGTGCAGTATTAACAGGGCTGTGAGATAAGGGAACATGGAGTGCAGTATTAACAGGGGCTGTGAGATAAGAGAACATGGAGTGCAGTATTAACAGGGCAGTGAGATAAGGGAACATGGAGTGCAGTATTAACAGGGGCTGTGAGATAAGTGAACATGGAGTGCACTATTAACATGGGCTGTGAGATAAGGGAACATGGAGTGCAGCATTAACAGAGGCTGTGAGATAAAAGAACTTGGAGTGCAGTATTAACAGGGCAGTCATATAAGGAAATATGGAGTGCAGTATTAACAGGGCTGTGAGATAAGGGAACATGGAGTGCAGTATTAACAGGGGCTGTGAGATAAGGGAATTTGGAGTGCAGTATTAACAGGCCAGGGAGAAAAGAGATCATGGAGTGCAGTATTAACATGGCGGTGAGATAAGGGAACTTGGAGTGCAGTATTAACATCGGCTGTGAAATAAGGGAACATGGAGTGCAGTATTTATAGGGGCTGTGAAATAAGGGAACATGGATTGCAGTATTAGGGCAGAGAGCGAAAGAAACATGGAGTGCAGTATTAACAAGGGCTGTGAGATTAGGGAAATGGAATGCAGTATTAATAGGGGTAGGGAGATAAGGGAACATGGCTTGCAGTATTAACAGGGGTGTGAGATTAGGGAACACAGAGTGCAGTATTAGCAGGGGCTGTGAGATAAGGGAACATTGAGTGCAGTATTAACAGGGGCTGTGAGATAAGGCAACATGGAGTGCAATATTAACAGGGGTTGTGAGATGAGGGAATGTGGACTGCAGTATTAACAGGAGCAGCAAGATAAGAGAACATGGAGTTCAGTATTAACAGGGCAGTGAGATAAGGGAACATGGAGTGCAGTATTAACTGGGGCTGTGATATAAGGTAACATGGAGTGCAGCATTAACAGGGGCTGTGAGATAAGGGAACTTTGAGTGCAGTATTAACAGGGGAAGGGAGATAAGAGAACATGGAGTGCAGTATTAACAGGGCTGTGAGATAAGGGAACATCTAGTGCAGTATTAACAGGTGCAGTGAGATAAGGGAACATGGAGTGCAGTATTAAAAGGGGCAGTGGGATAAGAGAACATGGAGTGCAGTATTAACAAGGAAGTGAGATAAGGGAAATGGAATGCAATATTAACAGGGGCAGGGAGATAAGGGAACATGGAGTGCAGTATTAACAGGGGCTGTGAGATAAGGGAACTTGGAGTGCAATATTAACAGGGGCTGTGAGATAAAGGAACATGGAGTGCAGTATTAACAGGAGCTCTGAGAGAAGGGAACAAGGAGTGCAGTATTAACAGGGGCTGTGAGATAAGGGAACATGGAGTGCAGTATTAACAGGGGCTGTGAGATATGGGAACATGGAGTGGAGTATTAACAGGGGCTGTGAGAAAAGGGAATACAGCATGCAGTATTAACAGGGGTGTGAGAAAAGGCAAGTTAGAGTGCAGTATTAACAGGGGCTGTGAGTTAAGGCAATGGAGTGCAGATTTAACAGGGGTTGTGAGATGAGGGAACATGGAGTGCAGTATTAATAGTGGCTGAGACATAAGGGAACATGGAGTGCAATATTAACAGGGTTAGCAAGATAAGAGAACATGGAGTGCAGTATTAACAAGGCAGTGAGATAAGGGAAAATGGAGTGCAGTATTAACATGGGCTGTAAAATAAGGGAACATGGAGTGCAGTATTAATAGGGCCTGTGAGATAAGGGAATATGGAGTGTAGTATTAACAGGGCAGTGAGATAAAGAAACATGGAGTGCAGTATTAACAGTGCCTGTGAGATTTGGGAAATGGAATGCAGTATTAACAGGGGTGTGAGATAAGGGAACATTGAGTGCAGTATTAACAGGGGCTGTGAGATAAGGGAACATGGAGTGCAGTATTAACAGGGGTTGTGAGATAAGGCAACATGGAGTGCAGTATTAAAAGGGGCTGTGAGATAAGGAAATGGGGAGTGCAGTATTAACAGGGCAGGGAGATAAGAGAACATGGAGTGCAGTATTAACAGGGCTGTGAGATAAGGGAACATGGAGTGCAGTATTAACAGGGGCTGTGAGATAAGGGAACATGGAGTGCAGTATTAACAGGGCAGTGAGATAAGGAAATATGGAGTGCAGTATTAACGGGCTGTAAGATAAGGGAACATGGAGTGCAGTATTAACAGGGGCTGTGAGATAAGGAAATATGGAGTGCAGTATTAGCAGGGGCTGTGAGATAAGGGAACATGGAGTGCAGTATTAACAGGGGCTGTAAGATAAAGGAATTTGGAGTGCAGTATTAACAGGCCAGGGAGAAAAGAGAACATGGAGTGCAGTATTATCAGGGCAGAGAGAGAACGAAACATGGAGTGCAGTATTAACAAGGGCTGTGAGATTAGGGAAATGGAATGCAGTATTAACAGGGGCAGGGAGATAAGGGAACATGGAGTGCAGTATTAACAGGGGTGTGAGATAAGGGAACATAGAGTGCAGTATTAACAGGGGCTGTGAGATAAGGGAACATGGAGTGCAGTATTAACAGGGCAGTGAGATAAAGAAACATGGAGTCCAGTATTAACAGGGTTTGTGAGATAAGGGAATGTGGACTGCAGTATTAACAGGAGCAGCAAGATAAGAGAACATGGAGTGCAGTATTAACAGGGCAGTGAGATAAGGGAACATGGAGTGCAGTATTAACAGGGGCTGTGAGATAAGGGAACATGGAGTGCAGTATTAACAGGGGCTGTGAGATAAGGAACATGGAGTGCAGTATTAACAGGGCAGGGAGATAAGAGAACATGGAGTGCAGTATTAACAGGGCTGTGAGATAAGGGAACATGGAGTGCAGTATTAACAGGGGCTGTGAGATAAGGGAACATGGAGTGCAGTATTAACAGGGCTGTGAGATAAGGGAACATGGAGTGCAGTATTAAAAGGGGCTGTGAGATAAGGGAATGTGGAGTGCAGTATTAACAGGGGCAGGGAGATAAGATAACATGGAGTGCAGTATTAACAGGGGCTGTGAGATAAGGGAACATGGAGTGCAGTATTAACAGGGCTGTGAGATAAGGGAACATGGAGTGCAGTATTAACAGGGGCTGTGAGATAAGGGAACATGGAGTGCAGTATTAACAGGGGCTGTGAGATAAGACAACATAGAGTGCAGATTAACAAGGGTTTTGAGATGAGGGAAAATGGAATGCAGTATTAACAGTGGCTGTGAGATAAGGGAACGTGGAGTGCATTATTAACAGGGGCAGCGAGATAAGAGAACATGGAGTGCAGTATTAACAGGGAAGTGAGATAAGGGAACATGGAATGCAGTATTAACAGGGGCTGTGAGATAAGGGAACATGGAGTGCAGTATTAACAGGGGCTGTGAGATAAGGGAACATGGAGTGCAGTATTAACAGGGGCTGTGAGATAAGGGAACATGGAGTGCAGTATTAACAGGGGCTGTGAGATATGCAACATGGAGTGCAGTATTAACAGGGCTGTGAGATAAGGGAACATGGAGTGCAGTATTAACAGGGGCT
>NC_056725.1:1074271269-1074436269 GCF_019279795.1 Protopterus annectens
GCTAGTACCAGATGGCGACTGTTGTCTGCTGGGCCTGTCCCCCCAAGGGACCAGTCAGGGCCACATGCCCATGGCCTGCCATGTCGTGGTGTGGACAGCACACCTCCCTCTATAGTGCTGGAGGTGCTGTCACTACGGGAATGTGAGTGTGCACAGCCACATGGACTAACAGCAGATAGTGTTGCTGGCCTATGTCCACGTGTCCGACGCCCAACTGCAACCACATGTTCCAGCACAGAAAATGTGCCCTCAAGGACAGACACTGTCTGAGCCCACTGTCCGTTCATAACATCAGTGAAATGTTCCATGGTGTCACCAATGCAGTGGAGGCAGTCACAGATGTCAGACTGTACTGCATCCATAACCCTAAGCATTCATCTGGTGTTGCGTTCAGCTCATGCCTATGCCTCCATGACAGCCCAAAACACACAGAGAGTTACTCACAATGTGACACCTGCAACAGTAAGTGGATGAGCAGCAGTCCTCCTTCAAGCACCCCTGTCAATCTGCCTCTCTGGGACCTTGCCAGCTGTTTGGCTATGGCCAGTGTCTACACTCACTGATGCCATAGTTCTCACACTGTTCTGTACTATGTCACCACCCTCTGACTGTCCAATATCTGTGGCCTCTGGTGACTGCGTATTTGCGGGCATACTGACTGTGTGCAGGGACAATGGGGGCAGTAGAGGGATGTCAACTTCTGGGACAGATTCAACAACTGACAACCCCACTTGTGCCACACTATGGCTGCCATCATCATCAGAGTCCAATCAGGCACTGACATCAGGTTGTGAGGGGGACAGACTCCAACCCCCCCCCATTCACATGTGAGAAGCAAGACAAAACCAGTGCATTACCACCTGCACTATTATGTATGGTAATCCACAGAGACTCATACAGATGAGGATCCTCAACTGCATTCCATGTCCCACTCCTTCTCATCTCTGATTCCATGCACAGCACACACCCACACCAACATACACAGATATCCCAGGAACTGTATAACATGCACACCAGCTACATCTGGGTAACATTTCCAGTTCAATACACATGTGAGGTATGCAATATGACAGTGTATGTAACATAAATACACATTAAACCCAGTACACCTATCTTGACAATGATATGTCAGTTGTAGTACCACTGCCTCAAGGTATGTACCTTCTCCCTATTGTGTCTGAATGGGCATCTTGGAGTAATTTCCTCATGTATAGCAGGCTGTGTAATTGCTCATAACTATAAGTGCAAACATGTTGATGTTTGTACGAACATACACCTGTCATTCCCTAGTCTATGCACTGTAGTTAACTGCTCCGAAATAGAACATACAATTATTCTACTCTAGCTAAGCAGAACACTTGTGCAAAATGGCAGCCCTTAACATTCATAGAGTATATCTGAACAGGCAAAACAACAGAATGACACTTACCAGGTACAAGACCATGAACTCCGGCCACACCTGACATACCTGTAAAAAGGAGAGGGATAGGCATTGTCAGCAACACTAAATGCTACCATGTTACAAGGTAATATGTACATATATCCATATGTACAATAGCTAATGTGATACTGGCTACATTGCTGTTATTCTGAGTATGTGTGCACAACTGTGGTGAAAAGCCAATCCCCCCTCCAATGCAGATTGATCTGACACCCATGTATTGGTCTGTAGAGCCTGCCACAATGACTGCAAATGTATTATACTGGTGAACAGAGTCAGCTTGTTTGGGCACTTCTGTGATGTGGACACTCTGGCACTCACCTCACGTGATGGTTGGCTGGGAGCTATGAGTTGATCCCAGGTTTTGCAGGAATTCCTCTGTGGCTGAGAGTGGTTGTTGTGTTGCAGGCCCTCCACTGGTGGCAGCATCATCCCTGGCAACAGTAGCTGCCCTTTGACATGCGACATTGACCATGTCTGTGGCCCAGTGTCGAACTTCCTAGTAGATTGGGTCCTGTTGGCCAATATCATTAACAGCCCTCACAAGGTTGGCCCACAATGCTGACCATGGTTCTTGATTGTGGTGACCCCTTGACAGTAAGATGTGATGGTTGAGTTTGAGGGCGTCCACTATAGTGTCATCTTTTGCAGATGAAAATGGAGGATCTTTGTGTTGATACATCATACCTGCAAGACAACAACAGGGGAACACATTGCAGGACTAGATACATGGATGTCCATGATCTACAGACCCTGCACAACCAAAATGGGATGCACAATCCACCGCTCCCTCGCTCCCTCACACATCACACACAGCAGTCTATCAACACACTACATGTGTGGCTATCACCAAGATAGTAGCAATACAGGTTATGTCACTGTGTAACATGACTGTGTCTCCTGCATGTCTCTTTACCCATCACTGCAGTCTACTGTGGTGTGTTCCCCACGGGCAAAGCACAACTACTATGTCATACAGCAACTATCAAACAAATAGCTGTGTACTATCAGAACAATTATATGGGGATAGTCCAGTAACACCAGTGGGCCACAATGAGAGACAGCAATACAAACTGCTGTAGTATAGCTCCCTGTAGGCATCATACCTCTCAAGATGTTTCCGGTATGTGAACATGTGCCTCATAGATGTGCTCCTTTTGGCACACACATGTGGATGTCTGACACATGGTTGGCCAATCATTGATGGCTGTTGTCAGAATACAGATAATCTGGCTGTCAGACAACAAACCCCTCAGAAAACACTTATGCTAAATTAATATCTGTTACTCTATCATACTCTTACTTTGTAGGTCCAATATGTATACTCTGTCACTGAGTATAGGCCTGTTTCCCCCCACTAATTCTGGCTATGACATGAATTCCTACCATAAGGGGTTGACAGGTATGTTAGCCATAGCATGCAATGAGGTCCCAATGTCAACAAAACTCTGACCTATCCAGAGTACATCAGGGACAGTCAGGGATACCTTTATAATGTCAGAACTATTTCTGTGTGACATTGACAGACTGAGAGAAGGTGACTTACAGTACATCGTTTGATATTATAGCTGTGTACATCTTTACTTACTGTCAATATGTCTAACTCATAATCCACTAGCTTTCCTACAACAGCCAACCATTGTAGGAGGGAGTAACAGGGTCAGAGCTGTGATTTGATTCAAAGCGGGGACAGTTGAGAGGCATGCCTGTAGCTATTGGACAGCAGAGTATCACCAACATGTCAATACCATAGATGTACTACAGGCCTAATGTTGTAATCCCTATTCCCCATACCTCCATCCTCCCATGTGCATCCCATTACATGGGGACATGTATTATATACCTGTTAGAGTGATATAATCCTATTTTGACCAGAACCTCTGCAAATAGCTTGCAAAACCATTGTCTGTCTCAGTAAAGCAACATACAGACCTGTTCCCCATAAGCAGTTGATTGCCTTTAGTAAGTAATGCTCATTAACAGGTGATTGCCTGTGCACCAATCTCTGGCTCAGGCTTACGAACTGCACCCAAAAGAGCTGGGTTGCACTTTCATTAGTTAATGACATGGCACCACAGTGCAATATTTAAGTCCTTCATGTAGGCCTTGGCCCCCTTTCTTAGTCTTTGAGAAGGAAATTAGTGAGATGTGAAGATTACAGCATCACAGAGGGTAGGTACAAATACTGTCCACTGTTGAGATTTATGAGGTATGTCCACAGTTTTGCATGATATGTTTGGCCATTGTCCCATGACATTGTGAATATATGGCAGTTCAGTGGTAAACATTGTGGGCTGTGATCAGTAAGGAGAGAGAGAGGCATATGAGTGTCAAATGTCATACCTATCAGAATATGCAGGCTGATGCAGTAGCTGCTATTCTTTCAGCTCACTATCATTGTAGGGACTACTTGTGAAACATGTCCCCATTGCTGGATACCGCCCCCTTTATGAATGGTTTTGTCTGGATCCCTTGTTCTAGTGGGTTGTGAGGTATGATAGGTCTGTAGCAAGTAGCCTAACATACAGCTGCATATGTTCCAGGCTGCAGCTACTGCTGCAGCCTAGGACACATGGGGGAGTGTGAACATTCTTAAGGACAGCAAGCTGTACTTGTAACTGAGGCAGCAGTGTCAGCTCTATCATTACAGCAGACCTGGGTAAAGGTACCCTTTATAGTACAATCGAGGCATGTGCTTAAGGTACATCTGTTATGTAACAGTGCAATCACAGAGTAGTAGGCGACATATAGTTAGGCTATACAAATATGTGCAGTGTGTCCCTACCTACAGGCCTTTGACTTGCAAACATGGGTAGCAGTTGTTCATAGCTCCTATGTACTATCCTGCACACCATGAGCAGTAGTTGATCTTGGGTGACTGTCACCTCTCTGCCACCTACCCAAGGGGGAGCCAGACCCTGTCTTCTGAGGTGGTTCCACAGGCCCTGTCTTCTGAGGCAGTTTCATATGAAGGTGGTGCAGGCCCAGCGGATGGCCACCACTGGCCTGGATCCCAGATGCGCTAAGGTAGGGTAGCAGGAACCGGCCTACACTGACATGCTGTGGTTATGGAGGTGAAGCAATACACTTAGGTTAGTTATGAAGAAAGCCATTGTTAGTAATAACAGTATGCAAGAACATTGGAAATAACCCAATCACATTTCAATGCATATTATATGGAACACGACAATAAATAACATAATAGTCAGTATATTAACAGCATGCCAGCAACAGTTAGAGCATAAGACCAACAGCATAGGTATTTAACAAGATATGTTAATATGCAACCATTATAATACATAACAGTAGTAAAACACATGCCCCAAAATAAAGTTTAATGTAACAACAGATGTTAATAGTAAACCATAACTAATGGATAACGATAATAAACAATGAAGATAAGGGGTGGGGAGAGAGAGAAATACACAGTCCATTAATACTATTATAGTCTATTTTGTGGAGAACAGTACTGCTATCTACTCTACAGGTCTGTACTTTCTTTATGTTTACAAGTGGACTGTAGCTGCTGTAGCATGTACATACCTCTCAAGCTATCTGCATGGGGCAGTAAGAGCCAAGCCATAAAAACTGTGGGTAGTAAACTACAGAGAACACTTGCACATCGGGTTGACCTATATAACTACCAAGGTGTACTCTGGGATGATGTAGTGATACGTTCCTGGTTAGATACTCATGTTGATGGTAAATGTGTGTCAGAGGCATTACACTCTACTAATTACATTCAGTGACAGCGTGACACTTGAGAGACATGTATGTGTGCAGCACAAAAACTATATTACTATCATGCCTTGCTTGACAGGCATGGGAATAGAATCCCATAGCAGTGACTGCAGAGAACATCTCCATCAAATGCATTCATTGACTGCAGCAACTTTGAGCAGACACTCCAGGCATACAGCCATACCAATGATTAAACATTTTATTTCTTTTATTTTATTTTATTAGTATTATACTTATTTCCTTTATTTTATGCTGTATATTCATATACCTGGTAATGATTTTCAGTCTGTGACATCTAAGCATACACTTATTTACCCAGACTATGGCCTAACTCACCCATTGTCCTTTATTTCCTGTGGAGAGAAAATCTGTGATCATTCTGTGACTGCTACTGTAATATATAGTACTACAGTGCACTGGATTTAAACCCTGGTCTGCGTGTGGCAAAATATACTTCAGACAGAGCATTTAACAAACTGAATAACTGAGTCACTACTGCTTGCTTACTGACTGATATTTGCCTAAAGCTCACCTGGAACCAAAATATGACCTGGTATTAATAGTGCAGTTTTATAGTAGACTGCAGTGACAGTTGAACACACAGGCATGAAATTCAATCGTGACAGAGATACTAGGTAACCTATGCATTGCTACATAGAATGCTGCTGCAAACAATATATTGTTAGTGGTTTGAAATATTTGTGACGTCTACAAACATATCAGATTATTGGGTTGGCTAGCTCACCCATATACATTTGGCGATAGTATATTTGAAGTCTAAAGCTAGTACACTGTTATACTTGCCTGTGGCACCATACCTTATAGCCTAAATGCATATAGCTGAAATGCAATGGTTAAAATAAAATAATCATGATATACACAATATACCTTGGGTGTTACTGTTATTGATTAATGTGTTATTGCAGAAGATGTGTCATAATTCATTTCTTATAAAACTGCTCTGAATATACAATTATTGTACAACACTCTTTATTAGATTTACCTTGAAGCAGAAACTGGTATTGTTTTGCGTTTTTATTGCAGAAGAGTTGTCATAATTGATTTCATGCAAAACAGCCCTAATTCCACACATATTGCACAACACAGATTCATTATAGGTACCTTCATGCATTTACTGGTGTAGTTTCAAGTTTTTATTGCACAACAGTTGCTGTAATGCAGGTGTTGCAATACAGCTGTAATTCCACAGTTATTGCAGTAGAAACTTTGATTTACTTTAGCAAACTTAATACTTTACTCTTCCCTGCTTATTGCATTATAGTTGGCAGTAATTACTTATTGAAGTACAGGTCTACATCCACATTTATTGCAATACAGTCTTTACTGTATATACCTAATGGCAAGTAATGCTTTACTCTTTCTTGCTTATCTGACTATAGATTGCAAAATACAACTGTACTCACCACACTCATGCAGCAACCTGACCAAGTGCCCAGCATGCGCCTCAATGTTGCAAGCCCTCTCCTCTGCAGCTGTTGGGAGAAAAGGACACCATTATGCATACCAGTTTAGCAGACATTCAAGATTAGTTATTGGTGAAACACAGGTAATGGTACTTGCATATATGTGGGACATTCACAACCCAGAATTCTTGGACCCAGCTGTCAAAAAGAACCCCCTTCTTTTCAGGTTGTCATGGTGATGATGACACTGCTCACCTGTGTGGGGAATAACCAGTTGCACTGGTGAGGTGCTTTGCCAGCTGGTCCCAGGCCTCTGCCTTGCACTCTGAGCCCTGATAACCTTCCTGCATCAGCCGGCCCTTATGTTTTTTTACAAGGAGTCCAACTATAACCCAGGACTCCTGAATGCCCCAATGCTGCACCAGAAAATATTAACCCTCTCCAACACCTGCCATGGTGTATCTCTCAGTGAAAGCACTCCAACGGATTATGCTGTATTCTCACCTGTTGAGATTAATATAGTCTGTTTTCCTGCCCTTACGTGTCATTGGGCAATTTTTAAAAATGCAGCACATCACTTAGCAGTGCACAAACCAGCACAGCTCAGCTGAGCAGTGCTTAAACTGGCAGTGCTTAGTGGTGCACAGACCAGCTAAGCACAGCCAAGCAATGCCAAGCACTGCCACGCAGTGCATAAACAGAGATTGTTTAAGTGGTGCTTAGCAGGTCTGAATGGGTCTTAGCAGAGATTTACTGAGTGCATCAGATCAGGATTGAAGAATAATAACAATAATTTGTCTTTGGAAAATAAATTCTTAACTTCCCTTCCATGTATTCAAGCCCTGCACATAGCGCACTTAAGTGTGTAATTCTAACAACTTGGCTACATGGATATGTGGAATGCTGTTATATGTTTACATATACCTCTGAGCTAATTTAAAGCACTGCTAAGCACCGAGCAGCACCACAAAAGCCCGCTAAGCTATGCTTAAACTTGACCTTTGCATTATAAGTTAAATGCATCCGGTTTCTATTTTTAGATGTCTGGCATGTGTCACTTGCTGTGTTCCGTGCCGTGCAAACTTGAAAAAATAAAATACAAATAAAATTACATACATTGATATTGATATAATGCACTTGCACAGTGTAGGGGGTGTGTTCCACATCTGCAGACACAGTTAGTAACACATTCCCTACATTGATTCAATAATTGTGTTTTACTGCTCTCCCTCAGCAATGTGCCATCATTAATATGCATGGAGTGCTACCGAGGGGTCTGACATACACGGTAATTTCCTTGCAGGCTCTGCACTACACCTACATGGATTTTATTAAATCTGTAGGTATATCTATATTGGGTTCCTATTATAACAACGAAAATGCATTTTGTCAAATGCGTTTTCGTCGACACATAAAGAGCAAACAGGCAAAACAGTGAAGCAGCTATTCAGCAAATTTTTTCCCTGGGAAAGAAGTCGCCTGACCACTTTGTTACTTTTCCGTGTTCTGCACTGTAGTGTGGTCTCAGAGATTCCCTTGTCCAGTACAGCTCCCGAGCAGGAATGTGCAACAGTTACTGACCTTAGGTTTAGGGTGCGGGTTAAGGTAAGTGCATATGTATGAAAGTGTTTACTTTTTTGTATTTTGTGTTAGATGTACGGTTGAGTTAAGTGGATATGTAGTACGAAATAATCACAGGATAAAAAAGAGCGTGGAGTAAACCACTCCCCCAAACAAAGTACGTAAAGTGAAAGGATAAAACAGCAAAATGGAGGAGCAGAACACAGCAGACAGGAACGAGATATCCTCGTGATGAATGTAAAACAGCTCAGTTTGTAATAAAACGATATCCAGATACTCCAAGGATGGTTAAAAAATTTTATTCGTGGTAAAGATGAGTTAGCGCTTTCACCTATGCAGGCTTCATCAGACTCAACACAGCTATACTAAACAGTCAATTGATATATACTCTAAAAAAGCGGGGAAAAAACAATGATAGATATTAACTAATTAATCAATTAAACACAACTATCAACAAACATAATTCCCTAAAATGCACAACCAAATGAAGCACAATAAATGTCATATAAAACTGCATAGAAGAGTTTATAAAAATGCATATATTAATTTATAAATATATAAATGTATATATATAAATATGTACAATTATGCTAAAAAGCAAAATATGTATATACAAATGTAGAAATAATAACAACAATAATACATGACTCTATATATTGCAACACCATGACTAAAGTGTGGCATGTATAGAGAGGTAATCTATACACAATCTTTATTATGTATGAACTTTTAATCTCCTCATTTTTAGAAATGGTTTGACTGATAGCTTAACATTCAAACCCAGTGGATTATCAGATCTAAATCTCATGATCCAAAAATTCTCTCTTCCCTCTGTATGTGTCCTTGTATCCCCTCCCCTACTGCTGAAATAGACTGTCTCTAAAATCCTAAAACTAAAGACATGGAGGGGGCCGCATTCAAGGACATGTCTGGCTAAAGCATTACTTTTGTGTGCCATCCTTATACTGTAAAGAGATTCCCTTGTCCAGTACAGCTCCCGAGCAGGAATGTGCAACAGTTACTGACCTTAGGTTTAGGGTGCGGGTTAAGGTAAGTGCATATGTATGAAAGTGTTTACTTTTTTGTGTTTTGTGTTAGATGTACAGTTGAGTTAAGTGGATATGTGTTTTAAGCTGTTTACTTTTGTTTTGGGGGGTAAACTTAGGGTTAAGGTAAGTCTGTATGTGATTGACACTGTTTAAGTAAATGCGCAACAGTTACTGATCTTAGGGTTAGGGTGCGGGTTAAGGTAAGTGCATATGTTTTAAAATGTTTACTTTTTTTTTCCATTAGATGTATGGTTGGGTTACGTGCATATTTGTTTTCAGCTGTTTACTGTTTTTTTCGGGGGGTACAATTAGGATTAATGTACATGTGTATGTGTTTGGAAGTGTTTATTGTTTTTTTTTTTTTTTTTTGGTTGGAACAGCGATTTCATTCCCTAGGAAAGAAATCGCTGTTCTGAGGTGTTGACATTTTTAGCTTTTGCTGAAAAAGGGTCGATGAAACATTGTTCGCTGTTTTAAGCATTCTATGTTTCAATCAAGACCCTCTATATTTATATCGAGAGCTATATCTATAGCTACAACATCTACAGCTATAGCCATATCTATATCTATCTATCTATATATATATATATATATATATATATATATATATATATATATATATATATATATATATATATATATATATATATATATACACACATCTATCTATACAGGTAACATTCTGATCATCATTAAATGACCAGTCATCGATTTACATGCATTCAAAAAGCTAAATCTAAACTCATTTTGTTCAGTTATACTGGTGGGCACTACAAAGGGAAACTAGTATGTCACCCCCCCCAACACAAACACACCAGGATTCATGGTAGCATATATGGGCAAGTTTTGCTGAGTTATTTTTGGTGTTTATTTCCGAAATGTATGTGGTCAATGTTAAGTGATATCTATCTCACTCTCTCTCTCTATGATATATATATATATATATATAAATATATATATATATCATATATATATATTAATATGTGTATATATATATATATATATATATATATATATATATATATATATATATATATATATATATGGGAACACTTAACAATACTGAAATCCTGAAAGATCGAATTTCATATAGCCGATACCATATGATTGAACTTTCAGTATCTCAACATTGTGAACGGAGATCTGCATACAGCCTGGAATAGGAGATTTCCCTTTTCTCTCGCTGTAGTGCGATCTCGGAGTTGGAATATTATATTTTTTTTTTTTGGATTTGTTTCGGAATTTCAGTATTCCGAAACATCGATCATATGGTCTTGATCACATGAAATTCGATGTTTCATAATTTGGAGATTCTGAAGTGAATATATATATATATATATATATATATATATATATATATATATATATATATATATATATATATATATATATATATAGTTCCCCTTCACAAGATCGAACGAATGGAAGCACAAAATTCATAATCTCGAAACCAGAATCTTGAACTTCCATTCACTCGAAATTGTGAATGGGAGCCTTAGGTTTAAAAAAAAAAAAGTTAACTTACCTTATTGCAGGGGGCCAGGTCCCCCTGTACCCCAGCAGTTTAAATGTGAATGTTCCGTGACCACACTATAGGGGAGGAATAGAAAATCTTCCATTTTGCGCTTACGCGTATAGCATGGAATGGAAGATTTCCCTTTCCTTCACTATAGTGTGATCTCAGAGTAGATATATTTAAGAATGGGTGGTGTGGGGGGTGCAGGGAGGTGAAGCAGCCCTGCAAAAACATTTGAAAGGTGTTAATTTTTTGTTTTGTCCCTTTCATATGTTCGTGTTTCTCTATATTCAAGATTCTGGTTTTGAGTTTATGACTTTCAAGTTTAGAGAAATTCGATCATATGAAGGGGAACCATATATATATATATATATATATATATATATATATATATATATATATATATATATATATATATAGACACATGCACACACACATACACAGATACACATATTTTGGCTAACATCAAAGAGTGAAACAATACTAATTTCATGAACTTTAATCGTACTTTGACTTAGGAAAGGGATCCATTCCCGTCATGGTATTAGAAACCCAAAAGACTTGGAGAAATTAAAAAAGATCAAAACCATACACATATGTATATATATATAAATATATATATATATATATATATATATATATATATATATATATATGTATATATATATATATATATATATATGTGTGTGTGTGTGTGTGTGTGTGTATTTATATATATATATATATATATATATATATATATATATATATATATATACACATATATTTATGTATTTTCTAAAATTTAGCAACAAGTCTTGGAGTAAATTTCATGATTTCAGTGTAAATTATTTTTCAATGAATTTGAACAGTGTTGGTTAAAATTCACCATATCATGGTATGCAGAGTTCACTTCAGGTAAAACACTCAAAAGTGCCTCTTATTGTATCTTTGTATGAGCCCACCCAGAGTCTTTACTCTACATGTAGTCTCTCTCCCACTTGGCAGGTTACATCTCTAGTACTCAGTCTCTCTCTTTTCTTGACAACTTGAGCAGAGGGGGACTTGTATTTGGTGAGGCAGAAATGGTTGATGTACTGTAGGAAAACAGTTGTCTTTCTACAATAATCTGAAGCCTTTATTTTTCTATTTTCTTTAGAGTTGGGGTGAGTGCATGGATTTGGAGGGACATGATTGAGTAGTGTATTGTAGAAAACCAGTGGTCTTTTTTTAGTTTTTATTTTTGCTCTTCTTCTGAAAGATAGGGGCATGGATAAGGCTTGTTGGAGATTGTCTGATATACTGAGGTAAGCCAATTGACTTTATACAGTAATTGTAAGACCCAAAGATCCTCCTTTTTTATCATCATTTGAAGAGCTGGTGTACTGTAGAAAGCCAGTCAGCTTCATTCAGTAAGCAGAAGTCATTTTTTGCTGTTCACTTGAAGAGCTGAGTAGGTGAGGTGGGATTTCAATGGCCTGGCAATGGGTACTAGATGGGCTAGCCCTGGGTCTAAGGGTAGGCATGCTAATTTGACCACATCAGGGCTACTCAGTGTGTTGCAAGGGCTTATGAAGACCATCACACGTTGCACAGAATGCAGGCTAAAGCAACCCCCTGGCCCAGTCATAAGTGTACGCTGAATTCTGCTACACAAAGTAATTTAATTTTACTTCAGAAAAAAAGGTATTTGTGAGATACGTGCCCTCTTTATTTATATTATCATTACCACTTGTCTGTTGGTTATGTTGTGTGGTTGTCTGTGTACTGGGCAACTTCAGAAATGACACAGTTTCAAAAACAGGGACATCCTTTGCAGAGGTAAATCAAGCTCAAAAATGGGAATGTTCCTCCAAAATAGGGTCAGTTTAGATGTCTGCTCCTTGCAATGGATACTCTGCTGGACATGGCTGATGCTTATCCAACTCCATTGTGGCTGTCAGTTCTTGGCATAGACATTCACTTAGATGGAGCTGATGGTTATTCTCCTCCATTATGGTTGCATGCCACTGCACATTCTAATCGGGATCTTGCAACATTAGCCCACTTTGTTGGGGATGGACCATAACTAACATCTACACATATATGAATACAATATATTGAATGCACTGATTTGCCAGAATCACACAACATGGCCCACATCGACATTCTCACATACACACACAGACACAAACACATATGTGTGTGTATATATATATATATATATATATATATATATATATATATATATATATATATATATATATATATATATATATATATATATATATAGGTAGATACATGTCTCTACTTCACATGACTGAAAACTCAAAATACTGAATTTCATTTGACTGAGACCACAATACCTATTTTTTAAAATACTGAAAACTCATTTGACTCAGTCTCATTATACTGAAAGCTTACAATGTTGAATTTCAAAATATTGAATTTTAAACCATAGACATACACAATTACAACATCAATGACTAACTCTTTCCTAAACTTAAAAATCTCTTACTTACCCTCTTAACAGAAACCGGACAATATAAAACAAAACTAGGTGGGAGCTATGTGCTCCCACACCTCCCAACTATATATACTACCTCCAGGATCACACTATAGTAGCGAAAATGGTGTATTCTTTTTACTTACCTTACAGTAATGTACCCAGTCCCACTGCTGCTGGGACCTCACAAAATGTACAGCATACTACCTTAGATACTTCCCATAAAAATGTAAAGAGACATACCCACATGTAGAAACATTACAACACTACTTTCTACTGTACTATCGCTATTCTTGACAGTTGGCACTTGAAGTTACAGTAATTTTTTTATCACAATCAAGTCATAGGTGAAGGGAAACACATCACGTCCTTGGCTTAAAATTCAGTATTTTGAAATTTAGCATTGTAAGCTTTCAGTATAATGAGACTTGGTCAAATGAGTTTTCAGCATTTTGATAATTAGATGTTGTGGTCTCAGTCAAATGAAATTCAGTATTTTCAGTTTTTAGTGATGTGACATAGACCCATATATATATATATATATATATATATATATATATATATATATATATATATATATATATATATATATGTACACACACACACACACACACACACACATATGTATATATATATATATATATATATATATATATATATATATATATATATATATATATATATATATAGGATCCGTACTATTCATCGAAAGGCCGTTTCACCGAATGTAAAACGGCCAAACACACTTTCGTGAAAGTGCTTTTCACTGAAAAAGCACTTTTGTGAAAGTATGCTAAAAAAAAGAAAAACGTGGGGGAATGGCTGTTGCTCAGATCATAGTACAGTGGGGATAAGGGAATATTCCCTTTTCCCCACTGTAGTGCAATCTTGGAGTGAGAATATAAAAGTAGGGGGTGTGGGGGCACAGCCCCCCGCATGTGGGTGCAGTCCTGTGTTAATGTGAGTAATATGTTTTTTTTTTATTTTGTTTTATATATATATATATATATATATATATATATATATATATAAATATATATATATATATTTTTTTTTTGCACAGTTTAGCGAAAGTGCTCTTTCAGAGAAAAGCACTTTCGCTAAAGTGGGTTTGGTTTTTTTGGTTTCAGTTAGGTAGGATTTTGTGCAATAGTATGAGATCTATATATATATATATATATATATATATATATATATATATATATATATATATATATATATATATATATATATATGTATGTATACGCACGCACACACATACACATATGTAACATACATACCTAGTACATACATACATGCATACACACATAAATAATCCAAGATCATTCTATACAAATACCACAAAAAGGATGTTTCATCCAAAAGACTTCTGACTATGAATTAAAAATAGTAAAGACGCTACCCATACTAATTAAGACTCACATGACTATTAAATTAAATATTCAACTTGAACAAAATAATTAAAATAAGTTAATGCAATAAAACAATGAAATTAAAAACAAAAATCCGGCATTTGTTTCCTTCTGTTTAATATTACCTTAATATTTTCTATCTGATTAAGCACAATACACACATCCTGTTTGATCTGTCACTAACTTTTTTGTCCAAAATGTTTTCATTGCTCCCTTCTGTAAAATTCATTGGCACATAATAGGTCATTATTTCAATTTTATAAAAGTTATTTATATTGTTTAATGCCTAGTAACTGCATTTCTGAAATTCATATCTTTGAACTGTGCATATTTTCTGTTGTGCTCACATCCATTTAGGCTGTTTAGCGATTCTTCATGACTGCTTTTTCTTTTTTTTTCAGGTTTATGGTATGATTCATTGTTTGCATTTTTTCTGTTACTTTCTTCAGGTTTTAGACTGCCATGTTGATATGGCTAATTCCCTATTCATTATTGCCATCATCATCATCATCAGCCCCCTTTTCCCATTTCTTTTTTTCTACATTGGGTCAGGGTATCGTATTAACTATCGCCAACTCTCTCGATTCAGTACCACACTCCTGCCTTCTTCAACACTCATGCCTGACTGTCGCAGATCTTCTTTCACATAATCCATCCATCCTTTTGCTGGACTTCCTCCTTTCCTCTTACCTTCTTCCTGTCTGTCCAAAATCTTCCTCACCAGATTGTCTTCTGCTTTTCTACACGTGTCCAAACCACAGTATTCTGTTCTCTTTGATCTTTTCTGCAATTGGAGCTACTTTGTCTTCTGCTCTTAGGTCGTCATTTCTTCATCTGTCCCACAGTGTGCATCCTACCACCTTTTTCAGGCACTTCATTTCCATCACCTCTAGCTTCTTCAACTGTTCTGCCTTTACTGCCCAGGTTTCTGTACCATACAGTAGTACTGGTCACACCACTGTTTTGTACACCTTACTTTTCAGCTTCTTTGGCAGTCTTCTGTCATAGACTACACCTGATAGTCTATGCCAGTTGGCTGCAACCCCACTGATTCTAGCTTTGACCTCTTCATTCAGACTACCCTTCACCTCAACCACCCCTCCCAGATACTTGAAGCTGTTTACCTGTTCCACTATCTTCCCTTCTATCTCTATTCTCAGCTTCTTCTGATTTCCCCAATCTGCTGCCATTACCACTGTCTTATCTGTGCTTAGTTTCATCCCATGTGCCTTCAGATGTTCATTCCATTCTTCTATCTTTTGCTGAAGTTCTAGCTCAGAGTCTGCCTGTACTGCCACATTGTCTGCATACAGAAGCTTTGTTGATCGGTCCCCTCCAGCCTGTTTGCTAATGTAGTCCATCACCAGTATGAACAGCAGTGGGCTCAGAGCTGAACCCTGATGTACACCCACTCCCACTGGGAACCCCTCTGTGAGGCGAACACTGTTCGTACTTGAGTCACTGGGTCCTTATACATAGCCTGCACTAATTCTACCAGTGCTTCCGGGACTTCAAACCACCACAGTACTGCCCAGATTAGCTTCCTTGGGGCCTTGCATATGCTTTCTCCAACTATAGGAATGTCTAGGTGGACTCTCTTCTCATCTCTAACTTCTTCTCAAGTATCTGTCTCAATGCAAACATTGGGTCAATTGTGCTGCATCCTGATCTGAATCCAAACTGCTCATCTCCTATCTTACTTTCTACTACCCTGCTTATCCATTTATTCACCCTCTCCAGAATATTCATGCAATGTGGCAGGAGTTTGATCCCTCTGCACTGCCCACAGTTGTGGATGTCCCCTTTGTTCCTGTACACTGGCACAAGTATGCTTATTCTCCAGTCATCTGGTTACGCCTTTCTATCCACACTGCTATTAGTACCCTTAGGAGCCATTTCTCCCCTATCTCACCAAGCATCTTTATCATATCTGCTGTGACCTCATCTGAGCCTGCTGCTTTCTCTGACTTCATCTTCCTTATTGCTGTTCTTACTTCTTCTAAGGTGGGCTCCTCTTCTTCTCTCATTGTAGGCTGTTTCTGGGGCAGTACAGATTCTGTGTGTTTTTTTTCATTTAGAAGCTGCTGGAAATCCTCCTTCCAGCTGCCTTTGTTGTCCTGTGGACTGGAGAGCAGGTTGTTGCTGGCATCTCTTATGAAGGGTGTCTGACTATCTTCTTTATTATTCTGTCTTTGCCTTGCAACCTGATATAGTTTCTTTGTGCCCCTTACTGAGTCACTTTCCAGAAGCTGGTAGAGTTCCTTTGATGCCCTATTCTTTGCTATTTCAACTTCTTTCTTAGCTTCTTTGTTTGCCAATCAGTAGCCCTTCCTAGCCTGGTTAGTCTTTTCTATCTCCCATTTCTTCCTGCACTCCTTCTTTCTTTTGATGACTTCCTGGACTTCTGCACTCCACCAGCAACTTTCCTCATGAACCTTATTTCCATACCTGGCTTGGCCACATATATTTTCTGTAGTCCTAACACATGCTGTTTTTAGGCTCTGCCACTGAAATTATGGATTTTACCCCACTGCATTTTCCTTACAAGGAGGAAGTCTACCTGAGTTGCATGCTGGCTACTCTCTTTCTGAGTCATGTGTTGACTACTATCCAATTCTGTCTGTCTGTACCAATATGTGCATTCAAGTTACCCATCATCAGCACCAATTCATGTTGTCCTGCTTTATCTAGTAGGTCCTGCAACTGCTGTCTGAATGCACTCTTTTCCTCACTATCACAACCCTGCTGTGGTGCATATGCTGAGATTATGAATACTGGCCTATCAATACACTAGAGTCTGATTGCCATGAGTCTGTCATTAATTTTGATGATATCCCTCACTGCCTTCTGAAGCCTATCTCTCACCACAATTCCTACACGATTTATAGCCTGCCACCCACCTGAGTAGTAGAGTTTGGATCCCAAGCCAAGTGGCTTTGTTGCACTGTCCTTCCATCTTGTCTCTTGAATACATAGAATGTCCAGTCTCCTCCGCATCATCATGTCATCCACTTTCAAGCTGTATCCTGTCAGTGAACCTGCATTAAGCAAAGCAATTCTCAGTTCATATTTGACAGGTTGGTTGGTTTTACATCCACTCAACAGAGGTATCCCAGGTAACCCAGGCTGGGCAACTAGACACCGGCCAGCAAGTAGCTTATTGGCCCAGGGCTGCAGGGCTTTATGGCAGGCATGTATTATTGACAGCTCCAGATTGTACAGACCAGGATGTACAGCTCACTGTGTCCGGCCATGGCCACGTGACCTGTGCCTGCCAGGGGTTGCATGTGCACTACCAGGCAGAGGTACAGATTGGCTACTGTCCGATGACAGATGTCCACTGGAACCGTGTCCCCGCTGTAAATGTCCAGGGCCATGTCCATGTGGCTTGCTGTGTCCTAGTGTGGACAGTGCAGCACCAGCTGCACTGCTACTGCTATCGGCACTGTGGGAGCGGGCATGTGAGGTAGCTCGTTCACGTTGACCTGCACCAGGTGGTGTAGCTGGCCTACATCCACGTGGCCTACTCCTCACTCCTACCAGATGTTCCAGCACAGACAGCTCACGCTCGTGGAATGCCATGCCACGGTCAAGGATTCCAATCATGTCACACAATCGCCTGTCCAGAACATCAGTAATCTGCTGTTGAGCATTTGCCAATGCCTGGATGTTGTCATTTAAAGAACGGATAGCAGCCCTCTGAAGCCTCTGCCCTTCTCTGTTCTGCCATTCAGCATGGGCCTGTGCCACCATTACAGTCTAAAACATGCATCTGGTGACACCAGCTGCTGCACTCTGTCCTGCAGGTGCATGTCTGCCAGAGGTCCTCCTACGAGCAGCACTGGCCACATGCCTGTGTGGCACATCTGCAGTCATTACACTGACACCATGGTCTGAAGACACACCTTCTGTAGCCACCAGATGTTCCTGTTCCAAGCTAACACACGCTGACTGTCCTTCCTCTATGGCCACTGGTGATGGGGTATGTGTTGGCATGAGAACTGTGTTCGAGGAAGAGGGGGACATAGCTGGGATGGCAACCACTGGCACAGATTCAGCCCCTGACAACCCTGCCTGTACCTCATGCATATGTTCATCACTGCTAGAATCTGTGGGGACACTAACATCAGATGGACTGCAGGAGGGTAACGCACCTACATCACCTGCAGATGCAGGCACTTGATGCACTCCTCAGCATGGAGAACATCAACGTCTGTGCAGTAACTGAAACCTGGTTCAAGGCTCCTGAGAGCACCCCAGCACTACCAGGCTATACCTCATATCATGCTTTTCAGCCCCAAAACCCGGGCCGAACCACAAAGGGAGGGGGAGTGTCCATATTCATAAAGGACACCCACACCTCCAGGTTAGTAGCAACACATGAAGCATCAGAGACCATACAGGTGCAACTAACCATAGGCAAAACTGCTATACAACTGGTAGCATGTTACAGACCACCCTCCCAATCTCAAGAACCCCACTCAGCCTTCCTGAAGACATTGGAGGATATGAATGTTTCACAAAATACCATCATACTGGGAGACTTCAACTACCTAAACATAGATTGGGTACATTATTCTAGCCCTAATACCCTAGCCCAAAGGTTCCTGGAATTCATACATTCAAATGCACTGGAACAACTAGTCACCTCTCCCACTAGGGGAGATAATATACTAGACCTGATCATCACAAACATGGGGACAAAATGCTCCACACCGGAAGTATACCCCTCACTAGTGAGATCTGACCACAAACTAATCACCCTGGATATACATATCCCAACTCCACCCCCAGCACAAAAGACCACAGTGAAAAACTTCTCAAAAGCAGACTTCACTCTTCTTAAGACTGAGATGGTATCCTTTAAGCCCACTGTGCCAGTGGATACCACATCCCACAATGCCGAATCCTTCACAAATGCTTTCTATGGACATCTCCAAGAATGCATGGATCATGCAATCCCAAACAAATCCAAGTCCCTCTCCACCAAATGTAAGCATCCTGTCTGGTGAACCTCAGCCATAAACAAACTGTATAGCAAAAGAAGGAAGCTACTGCACGTCAGAACGAAATCCCATGAAGGGAAGACATCTCTGATCAACATTAGCAGAAAACTATGTTCTCTCATGAAAACATCCAAGGCAAACTTTGAGAGAAAAATCACTAAGGACACTAAAGATAACCACAAAGCCTTCTTCAGCTATGTTAGAAACCTGGGTGGAAACCCTCAGATATGCTCGGAGTTGGTTCACAACAACAAAAAATACACTGAACCCACAGATATTGCTAACATTCTGGCTGACAGGTTCAGTGCAAATTTCTCCCCTCCTTCACCCCCAAAAGAAGAAATACTTATCCCAGCTGAATGTAATCTCCCTGTCATCTCAGATGTCCAAGTGAGAACCACCCTAAACAAAGCAAAAAACACAGCATCAATGGGACCTGACGGTATCCCGGGGTGCGTGTTACGTGAACTCCAAGAGGAGCTAAACCCACACATAAAAATGCTATTTAACCTTAGCCTTACTTTGGGATATGTACCTTAACACAGGCATACAGCAACAGTGGTCCCACTCCACAACGGGGGTGCCTCTACAGTCCCTGGAAACTACCGCCCCATAAGCTTAACTAGCCTGGTCTGCAAAGCTATGGAAAGAATCATTATGAAACTCATAAACAGAGACATAGGGGACCTACAGACACTTGACCCCACCCAGTTCAGCTTTGTAAAGGGCAGATCCTGCCTTTTAAACCTGGTTGACTTTTTCGAAACAGTCACTAGAGCCATTGATGAGGACAAAGCAGTCCATACAGCATACCTGGACTTGGCTAAGTCCTTCGACACAATACCCCACTCAGGCATCATAGATAAGCTAAACAGCTTAAAAGTAAACCCTTATGTCACTAGATGGGTTGCAAACTGGCTAAAGGACAGAACCCATAAAGTTAAAATCGCTGGAGCAATGTCAGACTCAAAGCCAGTCACAAGTGGTGTCCCACAGGGATCTGTCCTGGGACCCCTCTTGTTCGGCATTTATTTCTCAGATGTTAAAGCAAACATGGGAGGGCTGTGGCTGACAAAGTTCGCAGATGACTGCAAACTAGGCGCCATAGTTGATACACCAGCAGACACACACATCCTACAAAAGGGCCTCACTGAAACGGACAACTGGTGCCGTAGTCACGGCCTTAAACTAAATGCCAAAAAATGTATAGTCATCCCTTTTGGAGAAAACAAAGTACCCACAAATTATCACATAGACAACAACCCACTGAGTACAGAAAAAGTAATCAGAGACCTAGGGACCCAAGTAGACAGCGACCTCTCATTTGACACCCACATTGCCAAAGTGGTTAGAAAAACATTCTACCTTGCACACCTCATCATGAAGGGATTCACATCCAGATCCAAGGATGTCATTGTACCCCTATATTCCTCCCTCATCAGACCCATGATTGAGTACAATGCCCCATTTGGTATGTACCTCACCCGGCATTTGCAGCAGCTGGAGAGACCACAAATGTACCTCACCAAAAGGATCACGGGTCTCCAACGTATGTCTTATTCTGCCAGACTAAAGAAACTTCAGCTCTATTCAGTAGCATACCGCCTGCTCAGAGGTGATCTCTGCCTGACGTACAAGGCCATGTCCAATCAGGATCTGATGGACATGCTCCACCTCAAAAAATCCAAATCCATCAGGACCATGAGAGCTAAAGACTTAAACCTCGGCACAAGTATGAATAGGACATGCTGGAGGGATAGATTCATAACCCAGAGGCTTCCCATGCTTTGGAACAGGATCCCAGTTCATATTAGGCAGAGCCCCTCACTGACTCTCTTCAAGAGAAATCTTGATGAGTGGATGGGAGATCATAAGTTTACCCCAGGGTTCACATCTGTGTCACTGCTAGACATAGGCACAGTAAACTAATTCCATTATATAAGGGGACCTTCATTGTGTCACTACTAGACAGAGGCACTGTATTCTAGATTTATTCTGTACATTTTGTACCATTTCATGGGGTGGCAAAAGCCACATCACTATGGCTAGGCTTACAAATGCCCCAGGGCAGATAGCCTAGTACTATACTATGAAACTACTATGAAACTATGAATGCAAAGAAAGACTTTACATTACAATAGACACACAGACAGACAGAGACACAAACACACAGACAGACAGAGACACAGACACTCAGTCAGACAGAGACACAGACACAGACACACAGACAGACAGAGACACAGGCACACAGACACAGACTCACAGACACACAGACAGACCATGCATGTGATTTGACAGACGGCATGCAGCATGCATGTGATACAGCAGACGGCATGCAGCTCAGACATTAATAGTGGTAGTTAGCATACATCCCTGGGTTGCACACAACAGCAAGCAGGTGTCATATCAGAAGCCATGCAGTTCACCCAATCATGGTAGTAAGCATGCATCCCTGTGATACACCATGTGGACCAGCACAGGTTAACAGTACACATGGCTGATGTGACCTTGGCATTAACATGTAGTATGACATGTAATCTGCTGATGTGTGCATTGACATGCATACATGTCTGACACAATGGTGTCCTGACACATGTACAGTGGTGTAACGGGTATCACATTGCAGTGTTGTCTGTATGCCCTACAGATAGAATGTACTTTTAGCAGATGTGCATGAGCATTGAAGGGTAGTATGAGACGTCTACATTGCTATACAGTGTGAAGTACAGACACTGTGCCATTGCATGGCATCATGAGGCGTCTATATTACTATACAGTGTGGAATACACACACAGTGCATAGCCATGACTGCGTGCATACACATTACATAACTACTGTGGATTGTGACCCACGTCGCTGAGGTGTATACACACTAAAACATGCTGTGTCATGTGACAGGTCACTGGAAGACCTACGGATGACACCCCTGCACAACTACTAAAATGTCTTAGCTGCCTGGCAAACATGTCCACACATGACAGACTTGTCAATACACCATGTCCCACATGACATTTATGGACCACACACACGAGGTGCATGGCTGACAGTGATGTCCTACAGCAGCAAGGGAAATGTACGGTATCTGTGGCCTGATGTGGTGTCTATGTCTGTGGAAGCTGTACAGGTGACTACTGTCATGCTATGACACAGTCATGATGTTCAACACATCTTATATGGTCGAATTAAGTGACACCTCCACAAGCTGTGCACAGGCTTTTAGGATGTCCAGTGTTCCACATCAACTATATAACCATTCAACAAAGGCTATATAGTTGAACCATGTGTGGACAATGTGCAACAGGGTGTATACACATCACATCTACTGTGTGTTGCTACATGTCTCTGGCCATCCTCCATGGCCATGTGTGAACATGTGTTGGCCAAATGTTTGTGATGGCCATCTATCTCACATGTCTGTGTTGTCCCATATGACATACACCCATAGATGTCAGATACGTCACTGTCCACAGGGTTATGCAGACAAAGGGTTGTATGTTTGGTATGTGGGGTATGTATTATGGGATAGTGAGACAATATTGCAGCCAGAGCACTACATGTCTGGGACATGTCAGATGGCACAGCACAATGTGTACACCCATTGCAGGGGCATATTACACAATGTTGAATCCTGTGGGCTGCTCATATCCCAGCTCACTGTGTGGTATTGTATGCATACCACACATGTGTTGTTCCAATGTATAGTACATATGCCTACATTGAACAACACCTCCACCATTGTATGCACAGCTGTCCACACATCTAACAATGACAGATACTGTGGTTTCATGTTGGTGTTTCATTTAGTTTGCATATATTGCACAGGGGTAGCCAGTGTGATTGATGACAGATGCGACCTGTATATCGTGACTGGACCATACATTATGTGTACATGTGTTAACTGGCTACATGGCAAATAGATCTATGCATTAACATGCCTGATACTGATAACTGTCTCACCTGCAACGGACTGATGTCTGTACTGCATGCCAGAGGTACCTGTATAGGGGTGACACAGCAGTTTGAACATTATCCATGACTGTATGACAGCTACAGGGTGCACTGTGCATGTTAACACATTCACCTGTACAATAGCATATAGTATGCACATGTGTGCATACACAGGGTAGCATGCCATAGTATGCGGCATGTGTATAAACATACCTTGCATATGATGTTACATTATATATCGTACAGTGACACATGCAACTAAATGGGATATAATAGTCATATGGGCAGTAGTGACTTACCAGGCAACTCCACACTTGGTGGTTGGGAGACACCCACCTCCATGATGGCAGCTAGTGTTTGTGGATGCTGTTCTGAGGGTGTCCCCAGGCTGGCCAGTAGCTCATCGGTGGGTGTGGGTGGGGGCTGGGTTGGTGGCCCACCACCTGTTCTACCTTGTTCCCTGGCGATTGCATTGGCATGCTGTTTCGCATGTCGTATCAGGTCCGTGCAGTGTCTGCACACCTGCTGGTAGGTGTGGTTATGGCCACTCACATCATTAACTCTCCTGTGAAGTTCCTGCCACAGGTTGTCATGCTGTTGGGCATGCTGTGGCACATGGCTGAACAACACATCATAGTTATCATGGAGGTACGGTATGAGGGCATCATCCTCCAGGCGGCTATACGCTGGGAGGTGTGAACGAGGCATTATATGGAAGACATAATGATGGAGACAGGTCACAGTATCACAGAGATGTACAGAGATACAGCTGCACATACATTTGTATTAAATCTAGTACATATGAACAGTTATCTTTGCAAATCGTCATGACACTGACACTACTGACATGTTTGTGTCACACACACATGTAACACCTGTTGTGCATTGGATATCATCACCATATATGTGTGTCACCTGATTACATTGCTCATACTCCATGTGAATGCTGTCTTGATGTGGGCATGTCTGTTTGCCTGTACTGGTGTTCTTACCTATCAGCACATGCCTGGATATGTCCACAGTAATGCTGTTGACCTTGATGCTGTGTATATGTCACATATCAACACATACACTGCCTTAACAGACATGAGCAGTGACAATGCACACAAGCGCACGGAAACCTTTACATGCATGTGTTTTGCCATATACATCTACACGGCACTGTACAGCAGTTCATCATCCTGCCACGTATCGCCTGTGTTGCACATGTGATACACATGGGACAATGGCTAGCCGGACGTTATTCGCAGGGATGGTTATCAACTATATCATGTACGGACAAGGTTTTCTAGCTGTATCCGAAAGCCATTTTGCCACCGCCAGGTGCATCGGTGCCACATTACTGATCCAGACAGTTAATGATACATCTACCATGCGGTCATTGCACCATGTATGATAGAGATGACGTGCAGCTTTGATGGACAGGGTTGCATGGTATGGCAGGAGTATGTAACATGTATGGCACAGGGATCTGTCCAGCATGTGGCGATCCTTGTATTAGGATGGTGGCTGTCCATGACGTATGTCTTTCAGATCAGGATATGTACGTGTAGCATGTCCAACACCACAATGTAGCACATGTCTTTATGCAAGGTAGCCACCATGCTGCATAGTGGAGGTGAGGATTGTGAAGGCTGGTATCGCCCATCCACGCATGGCCAATACCCCTTAAAGATGATATGTGATCCGATATTGGTCACCCGAGTGCTGAGTATGCCTGTCCAATGATCTCCATGCTCATGGATGGCACCCTGTCATGACATGGGTGCCTCATATGACTACCTAATAGGCCTGGAGACGTCACCAGCTCAGGGAGGTGAACTGCACAGCACCATCCCTTACACACAGTGTCCATAATGGTAACTGCTGCCTAGGTGGTAGTAAATGGGTACAGGGTTATTCACCTAGCAGTGACAATGCGATTAGCAGCTGTCAGATTGTGCACATATGTCATGCACCTCACCCACAAAGCCCATCCTGTATGTTGTCCACAACACTGAGATAGCTATTGCTCCTAGGTCATGGCCATTCACATCCTTACATATGCAGATGCCTCCCATTTGTCTGTGTGGTATGGGCTACAATGAGGGGGGAGTACAAAACATTAACCCTGTTTTACTGTAGCTGCCACTGCTGTGATATGCACATGCCACTCAGACACCTTTTGTAGTGTTGCTTCTGTCAACAGGCCACTGGTAGAACACTCCTGTGACATACAAAGGTACATCTAGTATACTCAGTGTAGCTGGAACACAGTATGGGTGATGATGTCCTATGACCTGTCACAGGTATGCTATGCAGTGTAAAATCATCCGTACTGTCATCTACATCTGTACTGCTAACATCTACATTGATAAAGGTTCATAGACTTGCAGACCATACTCAGCAGGGTAATAGTGCAGTGCCTCCAATTATGACTGGCGTCTCCACTTGTGGGTTGCAGTGGGTTTATATTATCCAACACCCTATCTGTATTGCATATTCATGCTCAGCACTTGTTCAGAACATGTAAGCACTCCATGAGCTACTAATTACTATAGCACCCATTCCAACTCATTTCTTACAAGTACACTGTCTGTCCTTACATTTCCAGCTTGCTTACAGTACAACAGCTGTTGTACACACGTACCTCACATATCTTGTGAGACATGCTTGAATATATAGGCATGTCCAAGTGTCACTTACCATTGTTATTGCCTGTCTATGTGATGAATATGGCAAACATGAGGTAATAGAGCAATTGTCTCATGTACACAGTCAATGCTCACCTCCCAACATACGACACTACAGCCTGTGGGAGATGCACATATGTAGCCATGCTGGGGGTAATGCTCTCACCAACTCAGACTGAACCTGACATTCATGTGGGGACATTAAACATTTGCAACACACCCCACTCATCACATAGTCTCACTAGATCTCCACCACCACAGGCCACACATAGTATGACTACGACATTTGCAGAACCTCTCCATACTCTCTGTGTAGGCAACAGAGGCAGCCCCCATCACCAAACACAACACCAATTACTTATAGCCCACAGACTCATGTGTGCCCATCAACTACAGCCAATAGGGTGTTATAACATACCCAACACACCAGTCATAGGTGACTCTGTAGGCGGTCACACTGATGTCCCACTCAACAGGCTACACAAGGCGATAGTCGCTTACATCTGGCTGTCGGGTAACAGGATCCGCAACATAACCTATGCACCCTTGCCAAACCTCACCAGATACAATTTGACTGTCATTCTCCATGTTAGTGTGACTGCCCTGAGATGTAACTTCCTGGACTACATGTACAGGGACATGCAATAGCTCTCCGGTCTTGTAGCCCAGAAGGTATCGCCCAAGCCCTGAGAAGCATTCTGCATTCATCCAGACTGATACCACTGAACAACGACTGAATGTTTCACTTCAACAGTTGCCTATGCTTCTGCTGTCATTCCACAGGCATCCAGTATCTGTCTGCTTTGAATGACATGGTCAACAAAACACGATGCTTTGGCACAGATGACCTGCACCTGTCAGCCCTGGGATTACAGATAACATGTAAGGCTCTTGCTGCTCCTATACTGCCTGTCTTGGACAGTTTCCAATAACATTCACCACCGGAACAGGCAAGCAAAACCTGGGGTAATGTTACTCGATGCTTGACATCTTCATCTCTAACGCACTCATGTGAGGCACTCCTTATAATGGAACACTTCGATATCTCTGCAGTGACTGGGACCTGCCTCTAGGCTCCGGAGAGCACACCTGCACTGACAGGTTATACGCAGACCACACCTTTCAGTCATGTAACCAGGACCAGAACACCCACAGCAGAGGGGTGTCCATATTTCACAAGGATGTACACACCTCCAGGCTGGTTACTTCGCACAATTCATCAGAGGTAATCCACGTGCAACTAACTGTGGCCAGAACTGCTATACACATTGTAACTTGCTACGGATTCAACAACATACCCCATGGTTACCGGCCCTCATTTCTTGGTGTACTGGACAGTAGGGTTCAGACAGGTACTACTGATGTGAGACTGACTTTACCCCACACTTAACTGGGATACCTACTCATGTACCGACACATTAGGCTAATGCTTTCTGGGATTCATAACCTCCACTCGGCTGGATCAACCCATATACACCACCACCAAGACCAACAATATCCTAGACATGGACATTACCAACATGTGACTCATGTTCCACACCTGGGGTTATCCCCTCGTTGGTAATTTCCGAACATATGCTAATCACCCTTGTTATCCACATCCCGGCACCACACCCTTCACAGAATACACAGTACAAGATTTCTACAATGCCTACTTCAGACATCTTATGACAGCGGTAGTAAACGTCATGACACCCGTGCAGATGGACAATGTACTTACAAATGCTGAAACATACACCAGTGCACTTCATTAGCACTTACACGACTGCATGGATCATGCTATCCCAAACAGAGCCATGATGGTACCCACCAGATAACGGACGCCACTCTGGGGGTCCAGTTCCATGCACATAATGTACAACAAAAGGTGGAGGCTGTTGCAAAGTGGAGTACAATCCCATGGGTGGGGTAGCTCACTGGTCAGCCTCAGTAGGAATTCAGGATCCCTTATCACATCCTCCAAAGCTAGATATGTAAACACTATTGCGACACATTCCAAGGACTACCACAAAGCATTATGGAGGTATGTCAGTACTCAATGGCAATACCCACATCTGCTTTGACATACGATGGTTAGGCAGGAACATTACAGAACCGACTGATATTGGCAACATCCTGGCGATAGGTTCAATGCTAACTTTACACCCTCTCACTCCCTACAGGGCCAAAATCCATACAGGAACAATGCAGAGTCCCTGCGGTCACAACTACGCAGTTCCAACCTGCACTCTCTAAGGCCTGGAACACAGACTCCATGTGACCGTCCAACATCCCAGGCTGTGATTTACACAAACCTCAGAATGACATGGCTCCCCACTTGGCCACCAGATTCACTAATAGCCTTGTATCAGACATTGTGGCCCCTGAATGGTGCACAGCAACAGTTATCACACTCCACACAGGTGGCACCACAATGAACCAGAGGGACTATTGCCCTATACGCCTGACTGGACTGTTCTGCAAGGCTATGGGGCACATCATCATGGAAGTCATTCACAGAGACATTGGTGGGCTCCAGACCTTTGATGCCACCCAGGTTGGATTTGTTAGAGCCAGACCATGGCTCCTACACCTGGTGGACTCCTTTGATACAGTTACCAGGGTAGTTGATGACGGTAAGGGGGTCCACACAGCCTACATTGTCCTCTCATTGGCTTTCAGCACCGTTCTCCATTCTGGTATTGACAACATACACATCCACCTGCACATCGACCCCTACGTCTCGGGATGTTATGCAAAGTGGCTCACGGACAGGACCCACACAATGAGGGTAGCATACCATAGTACCTACTGTAATTCAGTTACACTTGGCGTACCACAGTCCTTGGTCATAGGGCCCCTCATGTTCGGTATGTGCTTCCCTGAGGTACAGGCTAGCACAGAGGGACTTTCCCTGAATAGGTTTCCAGACAACTGCAAACAAGGAGCCATGATTGATCCACCAGCTGATACAGACACCCTCCATAAGGGTGTCACTGTGACGGATATCTGATGTCAATAACATGGCCTCAAGCTGCATAACACAAGGTGCATGGATATCCCCTTTAGATTACACCAATCACTCACTGACTATCACATAGGTGGTAGTCCCCTACATACATGTGACATTATACGGGATCTTAGTACACACGTATATAGCACCCACTCCTTTGATAACCATATTGCCAATGTGGCATGGATATCCTTCTACATGGCCACCCTTATCTGTAATGGGTTTGTAGCTGGAACAAAGGCACCCATTGTACCTCTATACTCCTGATGTATGACACACGTTCAAGGGTACAACCCCCCTTTTGGGGTGTACCTTACAGAACAGCAACGGCTTTACATACCACAATATTAACACACCATGATGATTATTGACCTCCGAAGGATGACGTATGCGGCACAACTACAGACACCACGACTGTACACATTTGCATACTGCATACTCAGGGGTGACCTCTGCTGAACATACAGGACCCATGTCCACAACAATATTTATGGATATACTCCACATAAGCAAAATAAGCAAAAGCCACTGAAAGCAACATGCTCATGGATATGTGCACAAACGCAATGATGAGTGGGACATGCTTGAGGGATACATTCCTGAACCAGACACTCACCATGCTTTGGAACATGATTCCTATGTACATCAAGCAGGGACACTCACTAGCATTCTTCATGAGATACCTCGATGGGTGGATGGGAGACACACATGTACTCCAGGGATCACTGCAGTGGCTGTACTGTACACAGGTGCAGGTAACACATGGCTCTGCTGTTCACAGACAGGACACTACCCTAGGGAGATGCTGCCGGTGAAAACACTATAGTTGGGCTTACACATGGACTTGGCCAGACAGCATAGTACCTCACTATGAACCTGTGAAGCTATTACATGTCCTTTGTGCATGGATAATTGAGTAGCTCTTCCATTTCAATTAGCTATCATGCTGTTACAGTGTCCCATGACTACAAGCCATATGTATCCAGTTATTGTGTATTGTACATGCCAATCGACAATACCTTTTGTTTGCATGATATAACAGTTATGCTGTGTAAAATATCTGACATATCTACCTACAATACTGTACATTACACATATTTTAAACATTATCCCATAATGCAAAGCATACTTGCACAGCAGGACCACCTTAGGCATGTTATTCTTGTTATATGCCCATACACATGCCTACTGCAACAGTATATCAACATATACTATCCCCTGCTATGGCACATACTTGTTGGACAAACCCTACCACTGATGGTGGGTGGTGTGGAATTGTGTTTAAAGCCCTCATGTAGCATCCCTTGTGGTGTATGAGATGTTTACCTTGTGGCCCACAGCAGGGCACACAATTTCTACAAGTGTTACTATGCTCAACAGGACATTACTACATAATACCTTTTCCCACTTTATGCATTGCATACACTTTAATTAATACAAAACAGGCTCTACATACACTAACATACTGAGTGTTCTACATACCTTGTTAGCGTTCCAAGTCTTCGTAAATATCTCTCTTACACCTTTACTGTTTAAACGGTTCTATGGTATGAGCATACGGTTTGAATGTATGGCAAGGCATCCTTATATATGTCGATACCTGTAACATATGGTAGCCTGCCGCCAATTGGTGTTCCTGAGTAAATTATTACATGCACATCAGCTGTACAGCTACTCCATTCACCAATTACGTGGCAACAGTGGGGTATAATTGAATTCTCCACTTGGGCATTGCCCTTTTGCCCTACCTTCGGGGAGACGGACTGTATGTGTTTTGTTGTGAGGAATTACAACTGCTATTTGGAGAGACATGGATATTTTGAAATCATGTCCCCCGTGGATTGTGTGTGTGACGGCTAGAGTATGTGGTTCTACATGTGAGTGTACCTGTCATCTCAACCGTCTGATAAGGGACTATTGCAAACAAAACCTGTAACATCGCCGTCCCTTCCATTATACAACAGCTACGATTTCACATGGCGCCATTACAAATGTGTCTCTCACAAGGTATGTTAACACTTCTGCAGATGTAATTGAGTGAGTGGATGTTTGTGATGTTATTACAGTCTGTATTGCAATTGTTTCAGGTGTGGGGGAGATGTAGTTGGGTGTAAATAGCATATACACATTTGTGGGGACTGCATTTCTACATATTCCATATATGTGTGTGGGCTCCTTCCCTAATTGAAGACCTATCATTTAGTAGACTGAAACTATGGTTGTTACGGGCATATACATTGAGCCATTGTTAATTGATTCCTATATAGCATGCAGGTGAGGTTGATACTTCAATACCTCCGGAAATACATCGATATGTAAGGGAATGTTACTAAATGACAGCTGTCTTGTGTATTTCTGTAACATATATTTGCACTCATTGCAGTTGTGTTGGTGACTGAACCTCTTTGGCATGGGTTGCCACCTTTGCAAATAGCCATAGTGGGACATTTGCAGGACACACATCGGTGTTTACAGGCTGACACATACCCACGGTCAGTACACAGGATAGAACATACTTTTATCCTAAATACATACTTATTCTTGTAGCACTTTAGCTACTTATCATGTTTCATGTAACATTTACTTATTTAGTCATGTTTAAACAATGCTTACCAGCACTTGCCAATGCATAATCCTGCTAACATGTTCTAAACCTGATCTGATGACCTGCATCCAACATCCGTTATTCGTGCCTTCGGGATTATGTAATGTCCCTTGCAGGATGTGGAACCGGGAACATGCATGACAGTCAGTGCATTTACCACTTGGGCATCTGGGATTTGTACACGTGTTATGGTGTTTTGTATGTGGACTGTACTACAGCTGTTACACCATACTGCAATCAAATGTGTAACTCAGTTAGTTTACATATAGATGAGACCTATTAATGGTACATCCAAGTGATGTTTAATGGATGTGCTCCAGCACTGGGAATGTATGTCACAGTGAGCCACACACTATAATGTGCTACACCTTCACACAACCATAGGTGGAGCATGCTGGGGTGACAGATGCCTGTCATGGGTACTCCCCATGCTTTGCCACTACATCCCTGATTACATTATATAGAGCCCCTCATTAACACACCAGAGAATCCATGCGGAGTGTGTGGGGAACAGTGATTACACACATGGATCCTGCAATTGGCTCTGCTCCACTGAGAGACAGTTGGTTATTCGATGTGGTGGCAGCAGCAGACACTGTTTGCCTCGGTTGATGAATGGCCTCTGACAATAGGGCATGTACCTAGCAATGTACTTAGGAACCTATACATACAGTATCAACATATGCTGTTAGGTGTGTGTACTGTTCAGGTGTTGACATTCCTTGTTCCAATAGCTGTTGTGTGTGCAATGGTTGAGGGCTGCCTATGTAGGATTCACACAGTGGGCCACCTATACATTACAATTTACAGGTGGTCATGTGTGTGCCATCCAGTTTACTGTGTGTGCAGGTAGAGAGGTGTGTCAGTCCGTAGGGGCCTACACTGTCAGTGTATGTGCTATACGTTCCCCCTTTGCCAAGGTGTGGGCATATTGGGCACACCTCCATCTGCCTACTGGGGCTGGCACAGGGTGTTCGTGGTCTGAATCCCTCTGTGCCTGTGATGGCTTTGGCAATTGTGGTGGGCCTTCACCATTATGTCCCTGCTGCAGCTGTTTCCGCAGGATCATATTATGTAGCATGGCACATACTATGAAGATGTGGGCACACATGCCTGGGAGTACTGCAAGGCTCCACCAGATATGTCCAAGCAATGGAACAGTGATTTCAGCATCCCAAACACATGCTCTATGATGATTCTGGTTTGTGAGTGTGCCTCATCATGGCGTTCTTGCATGGGTGTGTGTGCATTTCTGATGGGAGTCATCAGCTACGGCTCCAGTGCATAGCCAGCATCTCCCACAAGGTGGCCATGTGGAATGTCCCCCCTGACAAATACCTGATGTGGGAGTCATGGTAGCTTCCAGGGCTGCCAGCACACACATCCATGATAATGCCCTGGGCATTGCACATGACCTGGCAGTTGATGGAGTGGTATCCCTTGCGGTTTATGTAGCGCTACCATGCTCACTGGGTGGTGAACTGATATGTATGTGCGTGCAGTCTATCGCACCCAGTACCTCCGGGTAGTGTGCCACATGGTGGAAGAGATGCATATTGCTGGCCAATTCCTCCTGAGTTCGGGGGATGTATATATGCTCATTGGCATGTGGTAAGATGGCATCCAGGAAGTGGTGTAGTACCCTGGATGCTGATGCCTGTGAGATCCCCATTATATCTCCAGTTGGCCTTTGAAAGGTACCTGTGGCTAGTATTCACAAGCTTACACATACCTTCATGTCCACTGGGATGGGTTCCCCTCTGTTGTTTCTGGATCTCAGGCGTGGCCGGCACAGCTCAACTATTTGCTGTAAGATGTACCTGTCCACCCTGTAACGCTCTACTATCTCCAGATCATGTAGCCCCTGGTATGTTACCCTTGGTCTGAACACTCTTCTCCTCCTCCTCCGGGGCCTGCGGTGGTAGTCAGCATCATCCTCCACAACACCTTAAGTCTCTAACACGTGGTGATGAATCAGAGCTATGGCAGCTCCCAACATGTACATTGCAAAAGCTCCCCGTCTGTTTACACCGATGGTGCAGTGTTTGGGAATACACAGGTGTGTGTGAGGTGCCTTCACACTTTATACTATTGTGCTGTTAACACTGATGATGTCATAGGGTGTGTATGTACAATCGGAGCTACAGGGTATCTTATGTGTTTTACCAAAGGTACTGCTATTGTGGTGCCTTTGGTGTTGAATTACATTTAGCTGCCGTGGATTAACTCTTGCCCTCCCTTAACATTTCTTAACATTTCCCCTCCCATTTTCTGGCATGCATCCAGCAGCCTGCTTTCATTTGTACTTTCCAAAACCTGGCTTATCTTACGAAATGTGTTGTATGGCCAATCTACTGCAGGTTTGCTTTGCTCTGCTATGACAGTTCTCTTTTCTTTGCAATCCGACACCTCCCCTATCCTGTTCTGCAGGGTGCTGCGAGCAGACTTGTTAGCTGCCGTCAATTGCCCACTGTGAGTTAATAGGTGTTAATTGCTCAGTTGTACTCCAATTACCCTACTGCGGAATTTCCTTATTTTCTTCCCCTAACCTTTCTGTTTGAGCTATGGTGCACGGCGCGTGCGTCCGCTTACTGGGTTTCAGGCACATTTTCATCCATGTACACATGCGCTTTCGGGCACCATATGTGCTCTCAGCTAAACGATGCTATACCTACATCCCCACCCCTATCCTGTGGCTTTGCTTAGCAATGGGCAGGCTGGATTTGCATTGCTCCAATGTGCTTACAGCTACGGTGGCACACCCCACTGCTGATGTCATGTATACCTCCAAACCACTCCTAGGTGTTGTAGTGCTGCGCCGTATGGTACATCCTTAGTCTGGCGGGACGTTTGCGATTCACTATTACTTGCCTTATTTGCATAGCATTGACTACTAATTCATAGTTACCGCGCCAAACACTGTCACAGACCCTTAGCAACCCTTGTGGCTTGGTTGTGGTGTACCATGCATACCATTGAGTATTATGGTGAAATCATGATTTGTATTACATTGCGATTTTATGACATTTGTATATATTTTCCTTGTGTTCCCGTTTGCACACACATGCCCTGTGGTTGTACTTTGCGTTACTGTGGGCATGACATTAAATGTTATTTTTTTAGGTGTTGTGCATCTTTTCTTATGCCATTGGCTGTATATTTAGCCATTGGCATATGTTAACTTTGTAATACATGAGTCTGGTTCGCTTTCATAGCTCTGATGTTCTGTTTGGAAAAATGTAAACCATTTTTTTTTGGTTTACATTTCTGTGGGCTTACGCTATGCTTGCACCACGTAATGAATCACTATGTACCTTTATTTGCATGGTGCAGTACTGTGCATGGTGTGATTAGCATACCTGAGCCGAAGGCTGCACAGATCTGGCATACGCTGGTAGTGCATGTGGAATTGGATTGTACCTGAATCGCTAGGCGGCCATATTTGGCATTATACCACCTACGCTACACCTGCGCCTGGCGCAAGCTTCATGAATCCCGGGGTATATAATATGAAAGTCAGTAAAGGTGGGGGAATTGTTTTAATGAATGTATGTGTTTATAATAATGATAAAATGGAACTTTTAAATTGTGAAAATTGTAATGAAGAAGTAATAAGCAAATAAATAAGGCTTATATGATGTTAGATGGATCATTGCTTGGGTTGAAGGATGAAAGATGTATTACTATGATTTGTTTGATTACTTAAAAGTAGAAAAGCACTAGTTAGGCCTTTTTATTTTCATTTACCAAAATTTCATAAGGAGTTGAGTGAACAACCAATGATACCAATTATATTTGGGGCAGGTAAAAAAACTAAATAACTAGGTATTTTTATAGAACATTGCATTAAAGATATGGTTGAGGAATCCAAGTAATTTATAAGAGATTCTTTGGAATTTTTAGATAAACTAAAATTCCTAAAATAGTAAGATACTCATATATTAGTTACCATAGATGTCAAATGTTTATATTCAATTATTACATATCAGATTGGTACAGAGTAATCGTGCCTTCGGTGAAGGTTGGGCATTGGGCTGGCACCTTGGCACCATAAAAATCTACTGCCAATCATTAGCGGACCGGAGTTCCACTGTGGCGACCCCTATCCGGGAAAAGCTGAAAGAAGAAGAAGAAGACTTGTACAGAGTGGTGGTTTAATTAAAAATTCTGGGGAAAATAATTTCTAGTGGCTAAATTCATTTACTTACTGAATTACTTGGTTTAGTTTTGCATATCAATTTTTTTGCATTTGGTAATAAAATCTGTAGACACAAAACAGGAACAAGAATGGGCTCCACTTTAGAAATGAGTTTTGCTAATGTAGTAATGGCTTTCAGTGAAAATAATTACATTTATAATCTTGAAAGTTTTAAATGTAGTATTATTGAGTTTAAGAATGGGGATATGACAACTAGTTTTTATCTTTTAGTTATCAAGTAGATTTACAGGTGATTAAATATTTAGATGTATCAATTTACAGAAATGATGGCAGATTAAATGTGCAGACTACAAAAGAAGGATAATACTAATAATTATTTGTTACATTATTCAAATATGCACCATATTTATATGAAAAACAATACTGCCTATGGACAGTTTGGTAAAGTACAGAGTTATACCAAAGAAACATTTTTATTTCTATAAATAAATAAATAACATGAAAAATTATTTTAGAATAAGAGGATAACCAGATGTTGTTTTAGGTAAGGTTATGAGTAATATAATTAAGAGGTATAAACTTCAACAGAAAAGCTTTAGTGTTGGAAAGTTTTTAGGGTGTAAAGAGAAAGTTAGTCCACTTGAAGGTGACAATATATTAAGTATAAATAGAATTAAAACAATGCTTTTTCCCCATATAGTTGATTCTGATATGATTTAGGGTGTTATAAGATACAATCAGAATATTTTTTCATGATTATTGTGAAGTTGTGTAACTTACTGGTAAAGAGACTTACTTTGTGAATACAAAAATGTAGAAAATGAAAAGATGTTTTAAATAAGAATATTTGTAGTGATATTAAGTTTAATAATCAAGGCCTAATTAGACCTATGGATGAGGAATAGAAAATTTGCTGACCCCTGTACTATTAAGGAATATAAGCAGTTCCTAAATGCTTTATCCCATGCATGAGTGCCCTCTAATTATCTATGGTATGACCCCAATTATTCTCATTAGGGATAATATATAGTTATCATACATGAGATAGATATGAACAATCTATAACCAAGTAGGATAAGTTATTTTGAGCACAAAAAGGGAAATAATCTAGGCTTAAAATGGCCTACAAGGGCAGCTAGCCTACTACTTACATATAAAGCTAAAACAAACAGTTGCATAGAAATGCTAACATAGAAACAGATGCATAGAAATGCTAACATTGAAACTATCGTAGGTTCTTTTTGAACAGACCTTCTGTTTATATAAGTTTTATCAACATATCTTTTTCAAGTCTAGGTCTTTATTTTACATGTAAGTATAAAAATGTGTTTTATTTTACACAGTGTCATGGATGTGATTTTTTTTTAATGTAGGAAAAAACATGAGTTTACTTAAAAATAGAATATAAAAAATATATACCTGCCTTGGCCATGTAACTATTTAATTATTTAAGTGCTTTTGCTCTCCATAACTTATAACAGAACTTCATAAGAACTGAAAAAAAAGCATCTCTTGCTATTCTTTAAATAACATAGCAGCAACATAACTAACAAATTAAGGATAATTTAATTAAAAACTATATTCTTATCTACTATCATCCAAATGTAAGTATTTTAAAACATTAAAAACTCTTTTCATATTAAAATTAAAACCAGAGCTTTAATACAATATTAAGCATAAATTATAAAAACTACTGACATCAATTAATTATTCAGTATCCATCCATTAAAACTGCAAAACACTTTATATTTTAAAATTTGTTTTACAAACTTATATATACTTATAGTACACCGGCACTTAATGCTAAATCACTGGTTATATTAATATACTCATTTATCCCTGGTAATTGAATGGCATTTAACCAAAACTGTCAATGCAGCTCCCTGTACTTCAAAAAAAAAAAAATCCCATATTCCCTTCTTTCATTTTTAGGCACTGTTTCCAAAATGAAGAACACAAATGTAATACATTTACTACATGCTTGTGAGTGTTTCTTTTTAATTGCATATACATGGTGAAAAATCCATGTCCTAAAGTCTAACTCAGTTTTGCCTACATAGAAGGCAGGACATGACAGAAATTTGTTGATGTAAACTACTCCTTTTGTGTTGCAATTATGTTCCCACTACTTGTAAAAGTAATTTTCCACCACCAAATTACTACCATCAAAAATAAATTTATATTGTGCACACTTTCCACAGTTATTCTTTCTCTAGTCTTATACTTTCCTCATATTCTATTACTCTAAGTCACTGTTTTCTTTCCTGCATCTCTTTTTATAACAAGTATTAACATTATCGTGCTGCCTCAATATAATATGACTATTTAGTTGAGTTTTATCTTTTTTCTTTCCTCTCAGAGTCACTACATCTGACCCTGATACTGCAGTATTTTGTCTTTGTACAATGTAAGCAAATTTAACTTAAATACCTTACTGTGTATTGACTTTAACTAGTCAAATACATGTCAGCATGTGCTGGCAGTGCCTTAAGCAAACACTCAAGACCATGCAGTGAATTTAATACATTTGTGTGCTTCGTTTTAAAAAGGGTGCCTGAAACTGAAAGAAAGGAGAACTGGGGAGCTTTTTTGGAGTGCAGGGAGCTGCATTGGATGCTCCAGTTAAATGTCACTCAATTTCCAGGGATAAATGAGAAGACTTCTATAAGCAGTAGTTTAGCTTTAATAGCTGGTGGACTATATGTATATATCAGTTGATAAAACAAAATTTAAAATATATATTTTTTTGTAATTATAATGAAATAGATATTGAATAATTAATTAATGTAACTAGGCTTATAATTTATATTTAATATTGTATTAAGGTGTTGGTTTTGATTTTAATATGGAAAGAAATTTTAATACTTTAAAATTACTTGGATATAGATGATGGTAGTTAGGAATGGAGTTCTTAATTAGGTTAATGATCATTAATTTCTTAACTACATTGATGCTACATTATTTAAAGAACAGGAAAATATGTGATTTTTCAGTTCTGATGAAGTTCTGCTGTCATTTATGGAGTGCAAAAGAGATTTGCTCATTAAATAGTTGCATGGTCAAGGTGGATGTGTTTTTTTTTTATTTTCTGCTTTTTATTTTACACATTTAGAGAGTTGGTTGATTAAAAGTAGAATATATGAATATACATATGCTAGGAATACAAGAGATGTAAATAATGCATTCCAAAGACAGAAGTCAAATTGTAAGAAATATATATATATTTGTGTTAGATCATGCCGATTTATGGTTATACAGGTTTAATGAAAAACATTGCTGGAAGTGAAGGAATAAAAATGGAGGATTTTTTTGAATGCTTATACTTTACCAAGCTTAAGTGGGGTTATAAATTACAGATGTGTTTTAAAGTTGAAGAAACTGAAACACTCAGTTTATTAGGTATATGCAGTTATGTGATGAAAGGTTTTATGCTGTTTAACTAGTTTGTAATTTGTATCGAGTCAATCTGATGAAGACTTTAATGAAAGAAAGATGAAAACATTTAATTTGGTGATATATTTTTAGGTGTTCTTTCTTTTTTTTTTCTTTTGGATTACATTGCTCATATGAAAGTTTTGTTTGATGTGAATATATTTTAGTGATACTTTCATTATCTGTTTTACTTTTAACAGATTTCTTAGCACTGTTTTATTTGCAATTTGTTTTGTATTTTCTTTCTTTTTCTGAATGGATCTGCCAGTTTTTGATTAGCTGTACAGTTTATCAACTTCTTGTTTACAGTTTCTGCATTTAGTTAGTTGTAGTTTGCTGTTTCTGTATTTCTTCTTGGATTATTGTAGTTTTATTTAACAATGTCACTTTTGGTAGAACATTGCATGATTCCTTTTATGTTCATATGTTGCATTTCTCGTAGTTCCAACTTTGCTTTCATTCAGTAGTTGCTTGTCATTTTTTGTGGGTTTTATTTGTCGAGTTCATCTTCTGCTAAGTTGTATTATCTTTGCTTGGTACAGTGGCTACATCTTGCATTGAGCTTATGGTATTGTGTTAGTTTAAGTTGTAGCTTTTATGTTTGTCCAGTCTTTGATATCATTTTCATAGAAGTGTCTGACAAGAATTCAAAAGTATTCTTTGTTTCTGTTGTAACTGGCCAATATGGGCTGGTCAAATTGAGTGACAAAGAGAATCTTCAGTTCAGAGACATGGTAAAGCCATATGGATAAATACTTCATTAGCATCACACAACTATGCCTCTGAAGTGGACACTAATCTGTCTGACATGACCACTGTTCTCCATGTCAGATTATTAAAGGCACTCCTTTCCATACGCACTCGTAGTCCCACAGATTCACATTGGCACATATACACAAACACATACACACACACACACACACACACACACACACACACACACACACACACACACACACACACACACACACACACAGAGCTCCACTATACTTAACTGTACCATGACTACTTCCATGGGAGTGAATGGTCAAATAATATCAAATGTTGTAATTGCCCTGCTTGAGAAAAAAATACTCTGCCAAGTTAATGAATAGCTGCTGTCATTTTTGTGAAAAACTTAAGATAGATTATTAACATTAGTCACGCTCCTAAACTGCTGCAGAAGCATGAGACTTCCCCAACATTCTCTTCCCTGCAATTTAGCCCCCATCAGGGGAACATCACAGTGGCAGAGAATCAGGAAAGCTTATAGATATGCAGAATCTTTCTGAGCTAAGGCTTCACCATCATGATAAGCCTTTCTTAATTCCAGGGACTGCCACTCTGAATGTCTTTCAGTAGCAGAGGTGGGACAAACCTGTATACTGCTACTCTTGCAGTATTGCATTTTTTTCTGGATCCATTAGACTCCTTTTAATGTCTAAGTTCATATCACTATTGTCTGCTAGCAATTGCTGGTTTCTGACAATTCATAATGTAATGTTTTGAATATGTATACAAACTTGTCAATTTATGAGCAAATGAAACAAAATAAAACATTTAAACAACTTGTTTACAGATGGGGCTGCAATGTTGTACACTGCATCCTATTTGTTCATTAATTTATAATTCTCGCTAAAAGCTCATAGTACCTCTGAGAAACAGTGATCACTGGCAGTCAACAAGAAGGCTGCCTTTTTGTTTCCATAAGAGGTTGCAAGGTCAGAGCTCCCAACATACAGAACAATTCCAACATAAAAATGTCACTCCTTTTATTATCTCCAAATGTTTGGAGTTTGCAATCTCATGACAAGAACATACCACACATTCCTAAGTTAGTGTACAGTTAGAGTTCTTGAAATTAATATTGCTTCAGTGGGTAATGTTAGACATGAGTGCTCTTCTCAGCTCCTGGAATGTGTCCAGAATAGCATTTTCTGCAGTTCATATGAGTTTATATGTATTGGTAGCATATTTAAGTACATGTCTAAACTGATTACTTTTTAGTAGTCCTGCTGCTCCTTCTGCTGTTATAACTGTCTGGGTATCTTTACTCCACATTGCTCTCATTTTTGCTTGAAACTTCTGGTATTGTATGACTTTGTGTCTTAGTGCATAGGACACTGTTTTAATTAATACTACTCCTCTTTTTTTCTTGGACTGCTATATTTGATTTTCTTGCATCTATTTTCTTAACTGTTGGTATTGTGTGAATAGTGCTTTCTGGGTCATGTCTCCAATGCTTCGCAGACACCTATATACTGTAGTGTTTGCCCATTCCTCAGTTAAGCAGACATGATTATTATTGTGTCATTCATTATGCAAACCCCCAGCCATGAATGTATGACACACACCCATGAGTTGTGCAACTGTTTCCATTTCTGCTTTACAGAACCTGCATTTGTCTGTTTCTCCCACTTTTTCTGTAGACATTGCAAACCAATATGTAGGTTGCTCACTACACTGAGCCACCATGAATAGCCTTTCATCCTTTGGTTTATGTTCAACTCTCCTCAACCACTCTTGCATTCAGTCCTGGTCAGCATGTAGTTACTCTCAGAGTTCTCTATACTTGGTACTGTATTTGTGGGCATTGCAATGTTTTTCTTTTGATGATTTGCTTTATATTCTTTCTTTCATTTTGTGGTACTTTCAATTGCTGTTTGGTTCTTGTTTATTCTTGTTTAATTTTCAATCTCAATCTCTTCTGAAATGGTATTGGAAAAATAAGCAAAGATGTAATTTTAGACTTCTTCTACTTCATGCTTTAGAAATTTGACTATGTTTGGATCTGATGAGGTCAGCAAATGTGTATATAGTCCCACAAATGCAGACCTATACATGTTGTCATTTTCCTGGAGGCCCATACCCTTCAGAACAAGGGATTTATAATATTGGTATGCACTATTTTTTATAGATCATTGGTAAACATGAAGCATTCTTCTTGTATTCATGTCGAGCTGATTTATTGCTGTTGGGGACAGTCAATCACATCAAAGCTGTAAGTTAGAACAGAAACCGAAAATTGATTTAAAGCTTGGACTTTATCCACTTATGTCAGGTTAGTTTTCAATATTATTCTTGTTCGTTCATGTTTTGCTAATGAGCCTTCATCTGTTCCCAAATATTTATAAACTCCATCCTTTTCAAGTTCTTTTATATCACATTCTTGTCCCAGGTTGATATTTTCCTTTTGCTCTATCTTTCCATTTAAACATTTAGCTTTTGCACAGTTATCAGGACCAAACATAATTTTTATATCATCTGATAAAGTCTTAACCATTTGCAGTTGTGCTTTCAGATCCTCATCTGATGAAATATGGAATGTTAAACCATGCACAAACAGTACATGTCTATGAAATGGGTTGGTTTTCAGAAGTTTAGTTGTAACCATATCCTGGTCTATTAACTAAACTGCTTAATGGAATAAGGGTTAGTATAACAACAGTGGTAACAAAAAATAATCATGGATTATGCACCTTTGCAATTTTATTCCTGAGATAATAAATTATCATTTATCATGGCTCAGCTGCACAGTGGTTTGCCACTATTACATAGTCACTGCAATGCAATTGATTAATGTGGGCTATATATAGTTCATAGGTTCATAGGTGCTTACTAGGCTAATGACCACAAGAGCCTTTACAAGCCTAGCCATGTACCCCAAATCTCTGACAAGTTCTGGTACCCTTGATAAGTGCCAACAGAGGCCTGGGGAATGAACCATTTACAGGTTGCCTGTGTCAATTGGAGACATAGGTGCAAAACCAGGGATGAATTTCCTGCTTCCCATTCAATTGTCCAAGTTACACTTGAAATGGGCTAGAGAGGAACTCTGCTTCATATGTATGGGGAGCCTGTTGCAAAGAAAGGTTCGTCTCTGACACATATACCTGCATCTCCAGCAGGTCCTATTTTTATTACAGGCAAGGTTTAAGTCTTTAAAATGGGTACGTCTGGTGCTGTTTGTTTTGCAGATATTCAGGAGGTCCATCAGAGTGGGCTCTGACAATGCCCTGTATGCCAGGCATAGATCTCCCCTCAACAACCTGTAGGAGACAGAATACAGAGATAGGGTTTTCAGGTGGTCTACATAGGACATTTTAAATATGCCCTGTATGATTTTAGTGAGGAACCTCTATGGACATTCCAATTGTTGGCTATGTCTGGTTAGGTACATACCAAGGGGGGCATTGTAATCTATGATAGGTCTGATGAATGCCAAATAGAGTGGAACAATGAGTTGCTTGGCCCTAGATGCCATACCTTTGTTTATAAGTTACTCAACATAGGAAGATTTCCTCACTACAGTAGACATGTGATGGTCAAAGGCTATATTACGGTCTATGTGTGTCCCTAAGTACCTGACTACTGAGTCAACTCTAAGGGGCGTGTTGTCAACATGATAGTAACCAGAGATGGATAACTTCCTGAAGGATACTATTATGCATTTCTTGGCATTTAGTTTTACAACATGTCTCTGACACCAGTTGTTTGTCTGTGCCACCCCTTCTTGGAAAACGTTTATGTCAGTCAGTGATTCGATGACAACTCCTAATTTGCATTCACCTGCAAATTTAGTCAGCCAGAGACTATTGACATTGGTCTTGACTTCAGAAAGGTGAATGCCAAAAGGAGCAGTCCAAGGACCAATCACTGAGGGACTCAACTTGTGACTGACTTCATTGTAGTGGTGGACTCCCCAATTCTAAATTCCTGGGTCCTGTCTGTGAGCCATTTGGCTATCCACTGGATGACATATGAGTTTGGACCAAACCTCTTGAGTTTGTCAACAATGCATGAGTGCAGTATTTTGTCAAATGCCTTGGCCATTCAAGGTAGGCAGTTTGAAACATTTTGCACTTATCCACTGCTTTGTTGACCTTCTCAAAGAAATCCACCAGGTTGAGTAGACATGACCTGCCCTTTACAAAACCAAATTGGGTTGGGTCCAGTATCTGGGGGTTTACTATATCATTATCGATCATTTCCATGATAATTATTTCCATGGCTTAGCATATAAGACTAGACAGACTTATGGGCCTGTAGTTTCCAGGGTTAGTAGACTACCTTTGTGCAACTGGATGAGTGTTGCTATTCTCCATTCATGAAGCACAAGGCCTGTTTGAAGGTTATAGTTAAATAGCAATTCCAGAGGGCCTGATAGATTATGTTGCATGCTATTTAGAACGCATCCTGGGATGTTGCCTGGGTCTTTTGATGTAGTGTTCTTGGCCATAGAGAGACCATTTAGGACCTATTCCCTAGTGATACCAGTGGGAGTTATATATGATGGTATTTCCTAAGGGAAGGTCTAGGGGGAGAGAGGGTAAAGTTGGAGCTAAATTTGTCAGCTAGCAGGTTTGCTATATCTTCTAGCTCAATATAGGTGGCTCCATTTACAATGAGCTCTGCACACAATTGTGTATTGCCTTTAAGGCTGCAGACATAGCTAAAGAATGCCTTGTGGTTGTCCTTGGTCTGGTACCTCATATATGGCTTTGCTAGACTTCATTTGTCCTCTGAGTTGTTTGTTTAGTTTTATAAGATAAAAGAGTGCGTTCATCCTGCTGGGTGCTGCACCTCCTAATTTTTGCCATGATTTTCTTCCTTCTGTTTACAGCCTATTCATTTTTTGATTCCACTAGTGTGGCTTGTTTTTTGAGTTAGTTCTTTGCTTCTTCCTGGTGGGTACATCTGCTTCCATGCAGCTATTAACATGCTTGCATAGAGTTTCTGTGAAAAATTCTGCCTAGGCAGCAGTATTCTCATGGTTTATGGAGGCTTGAAATTTTGCCAGGTTATCACTTAATAGCAGGAAATTAGCCTTAGAGTAGTTCCTGAATATTCCAGGTTTAGCTGCTAGGGGTCCAGGTTTTAGTTTTACTTCAAAGGAGACTATTTTGTGGTATGACCTTACCAGGCAAGATATTATACTAGGGGGAGTGCAGCACTCACCAATATCAGTGAGGACCAGATCCAGTATGGTTGCACTCCTGGTTGATGTATTGACAATCTGGTCCAGGGAGTTTGTATTTCCAAAATCCAACGATCTCTGTACCTGTTTGTTTGCTGTCATATAGGACTCCCAGTTAATAGTGGAGTAATTAAAGTCACCCATGAATATAGTTCTGGGTTGGATGGTGAGTGTTTCCAATAAGTTTAAATACATGGTATGGGTTTCCTGGGTCATAGAGGGGGACCTATATCTTGCAAGGAAGTGGTATGGGATTTTGCCTATGGTGATTTGAACATGGAGTAACTCAAGGTCATAGTCTTGTTTGACCAGCATTGAGGTATATTTATTTTTGATGTAAATGGAGACATCTCCTCATTTAGTTCCTGTCTGTGTACTTGCTGGTGTAAGCATGTGGAAGGAATTATAACCTTGCTCTGTTGGTGTGCTTTCCATAGCTTTAAACCATGTCTGCGTGACTGCACAGATGTCAGTATTCTCTAGGGTGATGACAGCTTCTAGGGAGTGGAGTTTTTTGTTTAGACTCCTAGCATTGAGCAGTAATGCCATTAGATTTTCTTGGTTTTGATTTGCTTTGTCAGAAGTATTTTCAGTTTGGCATTGCCTAAAAAAGGCACTATAGGAAAGACAATATTTTAGCTAATATTTGATAGCTTAGAGGGGAAAATCTAGCTCATTCACAACTGTCTTTCCTCAGCTCATGTTACTGTTGCAGTATTCCTTCATTCAGCGTTTTTCAAAGCAAATAGGACTCTCTCATTAGATACTTTCTACAAGCTTTACTGACATGACAGGATAGTTTCCCTTTTTTTCCACAGACTTCACTACACAGGCAGAGTAGTTTCCATTTTTGTTTTACTACATAGGTTCATAGGTTTGGGCTTGGCTAATGGCCCTTCTGGGGCATTTTAAACCTAGAAAATTATCCAGTGTGAGAATCAAGCCTTGTATCTTATGTCTGTAAGATAAACACCTTAGCTATTATTCAAAAACGGCTAAACAACTTCAAAGAACAAAGTAAAAGTGAAAAAGCAGCAAACCAAAGACCAGGAGGGAACCGAACCACAACACTTATTAAGCTTTTGTTCATTTAATAAAACACCATGAACTTCATGATGAAGTATCATAATTAATAATACTTTTTAAGAAAACTTAATTTTATTATTCATTTATTAATAAATACTTTAGAAACAAATTTAGTATAATAATTCCACCTAGATAAAAAAATTAAATTACTATCCAAATTCATTCACCTAGGATAAAGTGTCCTATAATTAATAATCATCCTACATTCTAATCTATTGAGTTCCTCCCTGAAACTACCCCCTTGATTAAAAAATGGCCAGGCTAACACACTTTATGGTGTCTTTTTTTTTTTGCTTTATTGGCGACCAGTGTTTGTATAATCTCCTATAGAACATTCCAGAACATTGTAATTTATTATACCTTCTTCGGACGCATACTGCTCTGTCCTCTTCTCTTACCTCCTGGGCCTCATTGGCCGATCATGTGTAGAATTACACGTCAGAGTTTTCACTCTTTCCTGCCCTTTCTCTTACTGTGCAATTCTGACTTGAGTTTTATATAAGTCTTCCATAGAAGGTTCCTGTACATTGCCCTAGGATGTATCTCCTACAAATGCATCCTACTCTATCTGCTGTTTTGGGGACTCACTGGTTCAACATTTGCAATATTGCCTGTGTCAGAGTTTCCATGCTAAATCCTTTACTCTGCAGATGACTATCACTACAGTTTAGATTTGTTTAATTACCCTCACTAAGCTTCTTATTTTCAATTGCATTCTTCTTTTTTGTTCTTATTTCCTTATTGTGAAATTTACCATAGCTGCATATGATTTCTTGTATTTCTCTTCAAACATTGTTGATGCTCCATTGTTTTCATTTATTACTTTACCTTTATCTGCATGGACATCACACAATATCAGATCTCTTTTCTCCCATTTCTATGTTTCTTTCCTAAAACTTTCAACAACTCCTTGCTTTTGTACCTTATCTTATCTCACTTCTACTGTTGCTTCTTTTTCCAAGTGCACAATAGTTATTTACCTTTGTTCTGATATACTGCATTAAGGATCTTAAGTTATTGTTTGTGGCTTTTAAAAGATTTCCTTGTGGAAGTATTTTTCTTTCCCCTTGATTTCTCTTCGACTCTTGTTACATATTCTCTATGTGGAAAATTACTCTTTTAATTTCTCCAAATCTTTTGAGTTTCTAATACCATGATGGGAATGGACCCCATTCCTAAGTCAGAGTATGATTAAAGTTCATGAAATTAGTATTGTTTCAATCTTTGATGTCAGACAGTAGTGCTCTTCGCAGCAACCGCAATGTGCCCAGTAATTACACCTTTTGCTAATTTGTATGGAGTTACATGTATTGGTAGCATATCTAAATACATTTGTAGACTCTTCTTTATAAGACCTGTTGCTCCTACTACAATTGGAACTGTCTGGGTATCTTTCTCCCGCATTGTTCTTGTTTCTGCCTGTAAATCCTGATATTTTATGACTTTGTGTCTCTCTGTACACAAGACAATATAGTCACTGGGTGTGGCAATTTCAATGATCAATGCTACTTTTGTCTTCTTTTCTTGGACCACTATATCTGGTTTTCTAGCATCTATCTTTTGAACTGTTGGTAACGGATGATCCCATGTGATGTAGATTTCTTCATTTTCTGTGATGGTTTGTGGCTCATGTTTCCAGTGTTTTTCAGCCACTTCAATACCATAATGTTTGCACAATCCTCAGTGAAACAGTCTCGCCACATCATTATGCCTTTCAGTATACAGTCCTTCTACCATTAGTATGTCGCAACCAGCAACGAGGTGTGCAACTGTTTCCAATTCAGTTTTACAAAACCTATATTTGTCTGCTTCTCCCTCATGTTCAATGGACTTTGTAAACTGATGTGTACATAGTCCACTATCTTGGGCTGCCAATATTAACCTTTCATCTCTTGGTTTGAATTTGCCTTTCCTCAACCATCCCTGCATTTTTTTCCTGATCATCATGAGGTTCTTCCAGAAGTTTTCTATACTTACAACTATATTTATGCATTTTCCACATTTCTTGTCTTCTCATCTGGTCCTTCACCTTATATTCATTCTTTTGTTTTTTGACACATTTAGTTGCTGCCTGATTTTTATCTACTTCTGGTTTGATTTCCATTCCTGCTTGACTTCAATATGCTTCTGCTAGATTAAGCAGAGAAGTCATCTTAGATTTATTCTCCTCATGTTTCAAAACTTTTACTACATTTGGGTCTTGTGAGGTCAGCAGATATGTGTGGAGTCCCATGATTATGGATCTATACATATAATCAGTTTCAAGGAGGCCCATTCCTCCTTTGGAACAGGGAATATATCATTTTGGTATGCACTGATTTTTATAAATCATTTGGTGAGCATGACGCATCCTTCTTGTTTTCCTATCTAAGCTATCTAACACATTTTGGAGACAGTCAATCACTCCAAAACTGTAAGTTAGGACAGGAAGAGTAAATTAATTGGTTTATAATTTGGATTTTGTTCCTAGATGTCAGTGCTGTTTTCAGGATTAATTTAAGTCTTCTGAAGTATTCTTTACTAAGTTTAATTCACATTTGTTTGTATTTTATTGTTGATCCTTCATCAATTCCCAAATATTTATACATTCCTTCTTGCCCAAATTCTTTTATGTCACATTCTTGTCCCACACTGATGATGTTTTCCTGGTGTTGCCGTTTTCCTGCTTTAAAGGTTGCTTTTCCACATTTGGCAAGACCAAATGAAATTCTTATATCATTTGAAAACGTTTGACATCTTGCAGTTGTGCTTTCAATTCTTCATCTGATAAGCTATACAATTTTAAATCATTGACAAAGAGAATATGAGAAGTCTTTACACTTTGTTGTTTTCTAGGAGCCAAATTATAGCCCTGGCCTAAGCTGTTAAGTAGACAGCTTAATGGGTTAAAGGCAAGGCAGAACAGCAGCAGGGACAAAAAGTCACCCTGGAATATCCCCTTTTGAATTTTTATCCCTGGGATAATAATTTGTCCTTTATCATGGCTTAATTGCAAAGTGGTCTGCCACTGTTTCATGGTCACTGTAATATATTTGATCAGTATAGGGTGGATTTTAGACATTTTTAAGCACTCTTTTATTCATGAATGTGGGATACTATCAGATGCATTTTTGTAGTCAATCCATGCCATACTTTGATTCTTCCTCTTTTTACGGTTTTCTACTATGACTTTATTTAACAAAAAAATGATCATTTGCTCCATATGACTTTCTTTTATTGCCTTTTTGTTCTACTGTCATAATTGAGTTTTCTTCTAAATGACTATAAACTCTGTTGGCATCATTTCCCATGTATAGTTAATACACCATCAGAAGGCAAGTTATTGGTCTATAATTATTAGGGTAGCTTGCATGTTCACTCTTACAGGGGAGCATTGTTTTTCCTGTTGTTAACCAGGTTGGTGTCTGTTTGGGTGCACATCTAAATCGTTCTTACTCATGGCTAAATAATCATGCAAAGATGTTAATACTTTCAGCCAAAAGTTAGGTACTGCATCTCTGCCTGGGGTTTTCCAATTAGAGGCTTTTCTTAACTTTGTTTCAGTCTCTCTGGCTGTTACTTCATCCCATTTCATATCCTGTACCTTTAAACCTCATATTCTTTCTTTAACCTTATCTATCCATTTAGCAAATTTGCTATGTTCCGCAGGATCTTCATAGATACTTCTCCAAAATGTATCAATTTCTTCTTCTTTTTGGTTGTTTTTCAATTTCTTTTACCTTATTTCCAGTTCTCTGTAAAAATTTTTTGGGTCATCAATAAATTGCTTATTTTGTACTTTTCCTTTATATTTATCTTCATATCTTCTAAGTTTTTCCACCTGTGCTCAGAGGCACTGGAAGATGTTGAAGACTGGGGAGTTGGAGGGTGAGAGGGGTACTTAGTGATCTAAAATGGGCAAACGTTTTAAAAACTATTTACTACTACAACATAGGTTCACTTGGAGGACATTTTAAGCTTAGCCAATTTCCCTTTTGGTGCTTGAATTAGCATTTCCTGATTGGTCTTACCTATCTCATGGCTGATAATTGTTTATTAACCCTAGTGAGAATACATGTGATCATACTAATATGATATTATAATTTGAGGGGACCCATGTAAGGGATGCAGCATTTAGGAACTTCCTCTATCCATTACTGGCATGAGAGGCAATCCTGGAGTACATTTTCTATTACCAATCCTTAGATCCAAGTTGTGTTTGAATATGGACAGGGATGAGCTTTGTTTTACTTGAATGGATAGTCTGTTTTGGAACAGTGGTAGCCTCTGTGATATATATCCATCTTTCCACAACATTCATTTTAGATACCTGGACTGAGTATTTCTGATGTCATGTGTCTTGCTGATTTTCAGTAGGTCCATCTGTATTAGGTCGGAGGATGTCTTGTATGCTAAACTTGTCACGTCTAAGCACTCTGTAGAATACTGAGTATATTAATAAATCTTTGAGGTGATCCATGCAAGACCTATGGTTTAGGACTTGTATCCTTTTAGTAAGGTATATCTGTGGGTATTCCAATTATTGCATGGGTCTGGACAGATACATGTGAAAGTGGGCATTATACAAAATGATTGACCTAATGAGAGCTTTGTAAAGGGGGACAATAACATCTCTAGATCTAATCAAAATCAATGTGTTTAGAAGCTGTGCAATACAGAAAGACTTTCTTATTACTCTGGGCACATGTTGGTCAAAAGTTACGTCACTGCACACACAAGTTCCCAAATGCCAAACAACTGGGTGAGTTCTCAGGGGGCATTGTCAATTTGACAGTTCACTGGAGTAGATGACTTCCCAAAGGATGCAATAATGTATTTCTTGGAGTTTAGTTTCAATTCATTATTCTGGCACCTGTTATTGTTTGGGACAAACCTTCCTGAATGATGGCTAAGTTATTTAGGGATTCAATAACTGCTCCTAGCTTGCAGTCATCTCAGACTTAGCCAAAGCCCTTTGTTATTTCCTTCTACTTTTGAGATGTATATGCCAAACAGCAAAGTCTCAGCACCAAACTCTGGGGGACTCCATTGGTGACTGGTCTCTCCTCCTATTTTGAACTACTACATCCTGTGAGCAAACATACATGTACGCATTCTTTGCTTCACCTTCCTGATTGTATTAACCTGATTGTACTAAATTATATTCCTTTTATAATATAGCACCACTTGTTAGAATGTGTCTTAAAATTGTAGTTTGGAACCGTCTTCTAGTAAGCAATGAAACAAAATCTATGAACCAATAATGAAAAAAAACTACCCATTTCAAAAAAAAAATTCAACCATAAAAGGCCACTCAAACTTCTGTCATTACAATCTACCAATATTAGTAAATATGCAAAATCTCTGCAGAAGTAAGTAATCTAAATAATTCTACATTAAAGGGATCTCTAACTAATAAAGAGGTTGCTGCTGGCAAACAACTTTATCTTTCATTTGTTTCATCTATAAATAAAGTGCCTGTTGCCCTTGAAGAATAAATTGCCTATGCTACATTAAAAAAATGACAAGCTAGTACTTTTGCAATGGGGAATGGATGGCAAACTGATAACAGAAACATAGTTAGTAGGTAACTCCTCCAACGGAGGACATTCATAGGACTGCAGCATCCACTCCCTTTAATGTACAACACAGCACCGTATGAGCAATCCATCTACATACCGTGGGAGTAGAACCCACAGCCTTCTGCATCAAAAGCAAGTATATTACCTGATGTGATACTAACAATGTGAGTGACTTAGCATAAGTAGCACTAAACTTCTCTTCCGCTGAAGTTCTCAGCTCCTTGGAAAATCCACTTGACACTCAACTAAATCTCTCAACTTCGCAGCACATGAAATCTGGAAAAAGCTAAAATGTATTTGGGGGTGGCAAAGGTCCAAAACCAGGGACGCATTTTAAATATTGCTTGTATAATTTTAGAAAGTTGCTAAAATAAACAGTTTTCTGTTACCAGGTATTTCCTGAAAGATAGGAAGACTGACACTTAAAGGGCTGTCATTATTTAGTGATGTCAGTTCTCACTGATTTGCCAGAAAACCACAAATTTTAAGAGGAACAGACCAAACGTATGAACCAAATATTCTGTGAAAATCTGGACAGTTGAGAGCTATAGACTCAACTTCCTGAATCACAAGTGGTGGTATGGGTAAAGAATTCAGGCTCTAACTGGGGCATTTTACACACACACACGCGCACACACACACACACACACACACACACACACACACACACACACACACACACACTCACACACTCACACACACACACACACATACACACACACAGACACACACACACACACACACACACACACACACACACACACACACACACACACACACACACACACACACACACACACACACACACAGGAGCAGCATATCTTCTGCAAATAAAAGAACAAAACTCTCCTTCTCTCCTTACCGGTATGACTCTGGTTCTGGCAACACCAACAAAATAGCGGCAGCATAACTCCTGTAACACAGAACAATAAGAGAATAAGAACAGCTAGTTTAGTTAAACTTCTCGTGCAAATCCATGTTAGTGTGAAAACTCCACTTCATTAATTTTTTTCTGACAGGTCTTGCAGCTGTAAAAGAGGTGGGGCTCCCCCTCCCCCTGGCTTTATGGTTTTGCACCCATGCCTGTGCTAAAATATTTAGTTTTTTTGTGATAGTGCATGATAGATCCTGGTCTGTTCTAACACTGTAGATTGCTTTTATCACATCTATCTTTCTTAGTATTTTTGTTGATGTGTTCCCTTTTCTATACTCTTCTAACAGTGACACTTCTTGTCTTAACTGCTTTATAGTTTTCTCTATTCAATAACTCCATGATGGTATTTGATTTTCCCCCTTCCTTTCCCTCACTACCCTGTGTTCTTGTGGTAGAACTTTATCAGTTATTCATTTAGCTGCACAGTAATATATCCTGCTTACTTCTGTTAAGCAGTATGGCTTTCTATGAACAGTCCTTATTGCTGTGTTCATTTGTTTTATTAGACTTCTGACTTTTTAGTATAATTAACATTCTGCAGTCTATTTCTTTCATTGATCTTCATGTATCTGTCTATGTCTATTAAGTCAAGATACTCTTCTCTTAGCTCATTTTCTTCCAAACTAGGGGCACATCCCTTCTTTTCCAATTCATACAGACATTCTATAGAATATTCTATAGCATCTGCTTATGGCACAGTCTCTTCAATTTCATCCTGTGCCGTACATTGCTCTATCATATGGGAACTCACGGGCCCATCACTCTTCAACATTGACTGCATCAGAGTTTCCACAGTGTCCTGTGCCTTCCCTTGCTGTCTATCAAGTGAACATTTATGATGGTCTCCTGTAGAAGGCTCCAAATTATCTTCATGTGGCACCTGACCAATTGCTTTCTGTTCCACTGATTTCCCCTTAATTTGGACATCTATTACTCTATCCTGTTGTAGTGCTTTCTGAATTAGATTTTCTACACTGAATCCTACACTTTGCAGGTACTCCGTAACCTCAGTTTCTATTTCTTTAACTTCTTCATGACTAACCTCTTTTTCTATTTCTCCTCATTGTCTTCTTATTTTTTGTATTGTAAAGTTTTCCACGTCTGGATTCCTTTGTCTGTATTTCTCTTCAACTATATTTGGTGCTGCTCTTTTTGTATTGGTTAGTTTTGCTTTCTCCTTTACATAAATATTACACCACATTAAATCTCTTTTTCTTTCCCATGTCCATATTTCTTCTTCAGATGCTTCCTCATCTTCCTGTTTCTCCCTACTTTGGGGACTTACTCCATCCTGGTGAGATGTAACCTGTGTTAGGCCTTCTGCACCAAATCCTTCACTTCACAGGCACTCCATAACTTCAACTTCTATTTTTTCTTCTGCTTTACTAATCTTCTTTTCTACATTCCATCTTTGTGATATTATTTTTTTCATTGTGAAATTTTCCATGTCCGGATCCCTTTGCCTATATTTCTCTTCGAATATCTTTGGGGCTGCCTTCTTTATATTGATTAATTTGTCTTTTTCCTTTGCATAAATATTGCACCATATCAAATCTCTCTTTTCCATGTCCATATTTCTTTTTTTACACTTTTCAAATATCTCTTGGTTTTGTTGTTTATATTTTCACACTTCCTCAGATGCTTCTTTTTCCAAACAGAGCAAGGTGTATTGCTCTATATACTGTTTTTCACAAATCTGTTGTATTAATGAACACAAATTTTCATTTGAAGCCTCTAATAGTTTTTCTTTCAGAAGTATTTTTCTTTCCTCTAATTTCTCTCTTAATCGTTTTGTATATCTTGTGTGTGGAAATTCTACACCTCCGATGTGAAATGAGCAATGGCAAATGAGAAAGTGCCACATCAAGCTATCATACTCAGAAAATTGGGATATGGTAAATTGACTCTAAGGTGAATTTTCTGTTTTTGTAGAGCTACATTCACTATATGTATCATTTTTTTGGCATGCAAGCCTTAGTGTAAAAAGTGTTGACTATAGTTTTGTACAAAGTTTGAGTATATTTAAGACCAAATTCTTCTGTTTTGCTAAGATGGTCTATGAAATATATTTGCTTCAATTTATCTAGTCATCAGCTTTCCTTTCTAAGCAAAGGGCAATAGCAAACTAAGTGGAAAATGAAGACTATGGTTGTGAACAGTCCTTTTATGTAAATATTTACCAGGACTAAGCCAGTGAAACACCAGCTTTCTCTATTATCTATAAAAGGAGAGTTACCAGAAAGACTTCTACAGTTGTACAGTTAACTATATTCAGTTCTTTTATGAAAGATGTAACAAATCTCTGACAAGAAATGTGAGGGTTGACTCAACCAAGTCACCAGTTGTCAGGGCTGCCTCCTATAAAATGTATCGTTCCAAACTATCTATGAGCTGCTACCTAGACATCTGTTCACATTTTTTGCAGACTTTACAGAGCAGGTATACAGACTAGACATAGAATACATCTACTCCAGTTGTCCTTTCCAACATACTGTTGACCATCTGACCATAGCTGGGAACACATGAATTCACTGTTTGAGACTTTGCTATTCATGACTAAGAGGATGCGGACTGGGCTGCTCTTAGCTGTCCATATATATTGCACACACCTTTGTTACTGTCACTTAGATTATTAGTAAAGGCAGCTAGAAAAGGATTGGCTCATTTGCTTGATCAGCAGACAGCAAACAACTAAATGGACAGATAAAAGTATATATTTACTCTGTTGAATTGTTAATATGTTCAGGACCATAACTGGTTCACATCATTGCTGCTTTCAGTTGTTGTATTGAAGATATGTTTAAATTTGAACATCATGATTTGACTGCTGTTCATAAAGATCCTGGACAGGAATATTCCTCCTAGATATTGGATAACTGAATCCAAGAGGTATTATTTCATCTCTTGCATGTTGGATGGTTGATAGAAATACTTCTACCATTACCTGACACTGACGCTACTGTACTGTTGCAAGTCTTCAGGCAGTCTTTACTTTGCTATTTTTAATTACAGCATGTGTTGAAGGATAACCGCTTACAACTTTCCTTTGCTTCATGCATAGCATGCCTTGAGGGACAACAGCTTACTTTAATTTTCAATCTTCATTGAAAATCTTAAGAAGCAAGCTATGAATGACTGATTTATATAAAAGCAAAAAAACAGTATTATCTCATGTAACAGAAAATCCCATGCAGAATGTGATGTTTCAAATAAAAAAAAAACAGTGCATATTTGGTGAAAATATAGCTTCATAGCCACCTTGCAGATTGTAATTATTGCAAACTGTTTCTTTGAATGTGCACTAATTATTGCACTTCTACCAGAGTACAGTATGAATAAAAATGGAAGGATATTCAAATATTCTGTCAAATATCATCCAATGCTAAATTCACATGCCTCTACTGTCATCTTGGATGAATTTGCCTTAAGTGAGCTGTAGGCTGAGTGAAAAGTGATAGACAGAGATGTTTACATTTCCCTTAACTACTGGCTTCTCTTGCTAACAGTCTGTGACATGTACTGCTATAAAAAAAGCATGAGTTTAAATTGAAGGTGTATGATATAATTCCAGTTTTGAAACTGCATGCATCATTATAATTGCATATCAGATACAAGGAACGGAAATACTTTTGCATGTGGAGGCACACTGCTGTGATTCTTACAAACACATAAAATGGAGTACATATTAAAATGTGCAGCAGTTTATGAAGGTATGATTATATATCAGCATTGCTGTAAAAGTCATGAAGTGTTTACACTAGGGCTGTACACATACTCCGGTGGTTAAATAGACAAAAATAATGGTGTTTAATATTTAAGACAGCTCTACTTGGAATGAATACTTCAAAATTAGCAGTGTTTTGGTGATACTAATAAAACAAAATAGTAGGAAATTAGGTGCAAACTGTAAAATAGGTAAATGCTTGTGTATTTAATTGTTTATTGGTTTACTTATTTGTTTGTTTGTCTTTGTTGACAGGGAAATTGAAATGGGCAAAGTTAATTTTGCTGAAGGTCTGTGGAGTAAAAAAAAGATAAAAGAGATACATTTAGGATAACTTATGATGGAAAAATTCTAATTATATTTTAGAAAAGCATGCACTGTATAGGGAAAAAGATAATTGGTTAAATTAAGTTTTAAAGTTTGCAGTTTCAAATCATCTCCTTCAATTCACTTCTTTCCTGCATTAAATACCTGCATTCAAATACAATTTATTAAGGAATAATTTCATGAACAAAAGTTTGTCACAATGAAAAATCTATATTGTTTCCTGTTAGATGAGTCATGAATGCATGTGCTTGCTTGCCAGCATATATTATAAATTAGTTCATTCTGTATATCAAGAACTTAACTCAACAATAATACAATTTTTTAATTGCAATGTCTAAGCAGCTTATAATAGTTTTTGTCTGTATGGTTGTATCTAATTTTTTTCACATGTGCTCATAATTATCTTTATTAATACAGTCAGTAATGTCAGAGAGAGCATGGTGTAGTTAGAAGTGAGTATCAGTGCCACACTTGTGGAAAATGGTATTGAGGAAGCAAATACCATATTAGTTATTGTAACACTGTAAACTTATAGGTACATTTTAAAGGTGGTCCATGATAATCATAAGCATAGCGTATGTGTATAAAAAACTGTGCCTAAACTATATTTTGTATATGATCCCATTATTAACATCATTTATACAGTTGAACTGTGCTAATGACATACTAGCTGAGTACTTTATGAACTGCAGACAAGTGCATATTATACATACTGGTTTATGCTGCACACCCTTAACAGTTATGCCTTAATTAAATAAGTCAACAAAGAACTGAAAAATTGGCAGTATCTGTTTCTTGCAGGTTGGGATGGATGATGGGATCAAAGAATTCCCTAACCCTGTCACAGATGAGCTAATGATGTGTGTGGGGTGATAAGATATGTCCCGGCCTGGAAGACTGGGGTCACTGGATAGGAGGACCAGTATGAATGAAAGCTGACTGTACTGGAAGACAACATGTCATTTTCTGTGAAACAGCACTTTACCTAAATATTTAATAAAGCCTTTAGTAAATGCCTACCTATTGATAATTTTTTCCTATGTTGTAGGAGCAGAATTTTTTTTTTTTTACATTAAGTTTTGCATGAGCACCAGGCCCTGAGCAGCTGCCTAGGTCACCTTGTGATGGCTCTGGCTTTGATGCCAAAAGCATTATTTGTCAAAAAATGTGTCAATACGCAACCCATAGGAGAATTGAACCCATGGCCTTCAGCACATGTAGCCTGTTTGGATGCTGAGCAACATTACCAGTTCAATAAAAACCTCTAGAGAAATACTCACTAATGCTGTATGCCACACATTTGCAGGGGGAGGGCTGAGTCCTTTGCTAACCTATAATAAGACACCAGTGCCTTAACTCATTAACACTTCTTTGATGTACAGTGTCACACCTTTAGCAGTCTAGACACATCTTGTATGTGAGAGCATTTTCTGAAAAAATGATAAACAAAAGAAAATATTTTATGAACAATAAAAGCTATTAAAGCTGTACAAACAGCAATGTTATCGATAAGTATGCCTTACAGTGAATAGTCAGTGCATTCATATACTTTTCCGTAATACTGTAATATATTACAATGCACACAAACCCCAAAATTATTTTTTCTTCTGAACATTCACAAATACATTTTCATATCTTGAAAACTATACAACCTAGACATATTCTTAGAACATTTTGTTAACCAAACATACTGTTTCACACGATAACAAGAAATTCTTATAGGACTGCATGCTTATTGAGACAATTACAGAAATACGAAAATATATGTTGGAAAATGAGTAGTATATGTAAAGCTGGATATCTCTCATGATGTGTTTGCAGTTTAAATATCAAACGTAGTTTTCTTTCTTCAACAACGTCTAAGGTTTCACCTGATGTCAATCAATGGTTTATAAGTTGTTTTTTTTTGAAACACTAAGTACATATGACCAGCAATATTTCCAGTATAGTGTGATATAAACCAGCATTTTCAGTGAATTTTCTTGCCACCCACATTGGTATTTCACATCAAACACCTCAATAAAAAGTAGGCCTCTTGGTTATGGAAATTTAAACATAAAAATGAAAATATCAATAATAAGCGGCAGACAAAGATTAATTTGTCCACTGTAGGGCATCTAGACTAAAAATCTTAGTACTATTTTGTTAATAAATATTTGCCCTTTCTAATACTGCCTATTATTAGCTGGTGAGCAACTTACTTAAAGAAGACAGACCCAAAAAAGTTCTGGATGCAATAAGGAGGTACAGGTGTAAACTGGAAGTATACAAAAATAGTGTTAGATGCTTGAATGAGTTGACATATTGACCTACATGTATGGGCAAATGCAACCACTAAAATATATCTAATCAACCTGACAGAGCCCTCATTCAGTACTGAATGTGCAATTTAAGTGCCAATTTAAGGGCCAATATTGTATACAGCAAAATCTAACATCTATATCCCTTTACTTCACCTGGGCTGGCACTGATATTGGTCATCAGTTTTCTACCCCTGTTAACAAAAAAATAGGCAGATGATGGACAGATAGATAGGTAGATAGATAGACAGACAGATAGATAGATAGATAGATAAATAGACAGACGGATGGATAGATAGATAGATAGATAGATAGATAGATAGATAGATAGATAGATAGATAGACAGACAGATAGCTAGATAGATGAAATTGGTCATTAGTGTTCTACACCTAACACAAATTGACAGATGATGGATAGATAGATAGATTCTGAACACTCCCTAAATGGGTAGCTGTGTTCTTCCAAATAAAAGGTAAAATCACAAATGACCCAAAGTAGTAGGTAGCCAATATTACCTAAAACACCACAGCTTCTACACCATAATGCTACTGAATAGATCCTGAAGAGCTGGCAGCATACAACATAACTTGCTTGTATGGTAAAAATTTATCTACAGTCTATAACACTGTTGATAAATTGTATACCTCCAAAAGTAAAGTACTACTGGACATTTGGTAATGTAGTAGCCCTGAGGAATCCCATACACAGATTGATTACTGGTATGACAACTAACGGGAGTACTAACATTAAAGCTACACTACCAATAACAGGTATACTTTTCCATGTGCTAACTGAGACACTCAAACAGATGCTCATTCTCTCCAATCTGCTGATGGGCTTAGCGGGGTGGGGGGGGGTAATCCATAGTTTACTTATAATACATCAGCACATAGTAGGTTGCTCTTCCCTCATCTCATCCTCACATTGGCCCAGGATGTTGGGGCTTCTTCTTTTTATATCATTGCAGTCGTGGCAGAAATGCTCACTATTTCTTGGTATGCCAGTGGTATGTTTAACCTCTTGAGCCATGCTGTTCCAGGCCTCTGCCTTAAATCAATGTCCTTAGTAGACTTCCTCAGCAATGCTGGTGGAGAATGTGGAGGAAGAGCATGGACTTCTCCAGGCACCAACACTGGGCTCTGAATTTCTTACCCATACTTGAGACTCAGGGAAAAATGGATCAGATTAAAGGGTCAGCACATTTGCATGACTGTCAGTGGAAAGATCCAAAATAACTAATGTTTGATAGTGGATAACATTATAGTATGAGGTGATAAATATGACAGCCATGCTTCACCTACTAAGAATTATGTATTACATTGATTCCCCTCTCAGTATGCATTAAATGGAATAAAAGACATCTCCCAAAAAGACATGAAATTAACCCTATATGTTCTGACTGGAGGTGCCCCATCATGTCCATGATATTGCGACTAATACAGCATGAAGTTTAGCCACTGTGGACTATGCAAAAACAGAGAGGTTCAGAAATGTATGTGTTTTGAGCCTCATTTGCATAATTATCACTCTTATAAACAAATTACCATGAGGGAAAGCATTGCTTTTCATCATGCTACAAAAAAAAATGGAGCAACATTATCTTCACAGATCTCAAAAAATTATTGACTTACAATACACGCTTAACATATATGTCGATAACTCCAAACATCTACAGTTTAACAGCCCTAACTACTAGGCTTTCATACTTAGTTATAATGCCACATTTCAAGCTGAAGCACACGTTTTAAGATATTAGAACAAAGCAGAACTGAGAAAAGTAACATTTTTCACAATTTCCACAGCATGATCTCCAGAAATCAGTGGTAGTCAGTTCCATGGCATGTACAGCTGCAGGTGGTTTACATGTTTCTGAATTACTTTGCCATCTTGTATTGCCTCATTTTCATACATTAAGATGCTGATTTTAATGATATTCCTCATTACCATGTCAATATGCATTTATACTGTTCCCAGCTATACAGCTCCGCACTTAACATTCATGGTAAGTGTGTCTCTGAATCACACACACACACACACACACACACACACACTGCTGCTAGCTGACACATTTACTTGTCACAGTATGGCAAAGTTTTGATAATCCTGCTTTTAGGCTACAAATGTAGCCCGCTGAAGTCAAAATGATAAAAAAACTGCAAAACACTAAAACATTTCAAATGAATAAATGGAATGTATGGGGAAGTCCGTTGTATGTAAAACAATATGATATTTTGAATGGTAACAATATAGAACTTAAAACTCCTTTCCTAAAACCTGAATTACAATGTGTTTCATGTATCACACACTAGAACCCTACTTATAACAATGCACATTTATAGTTAGATTGTGTGTGTATATACCCATCTGTCTGTGTGTGTGTGTGTGTGTGTGTGTGTGTGTGTGTGTGTGTGTGTGTGTGTGTGTGTGTGTGTGTGTGTGTGTGTGTGTGTGTGAGTGTGATGTGTTTCAGCAACATGGATTCTGAAAGTCCATCACTTTTTTTACTTTTTAAGACAAACCTCTATTATGCAGGCACTTCAATTTATTTGGAAATCAGGCTTTGTCTTAAGCTCTGTGTTTTCAAAGTATAGCCAAACAATCAACTTATGCTCTACTAACAAGCTCAGAAAAAAAAGTTGAAATATGGCCTGTCTGCAGCTAGCGAATTAGGTTTTATGGGCCTGAATGCATCAATAAACACTTAAAAAGTAAAACATGAAAAGTCTTGGCCACTCAGAAGCCATCTAGTAGAAGCACTGGTATGCCCTGAAGGGGACATTGCATATATCCCATGGGTCTCCACAACAGGAGGTTTAAGGTATTACACAGAGAACTTTTTACCTTAGCTGGGTCTTTTTTAGAGTGTTACTGAATTGCTTGTCTGTGTGACCTTTACATTACTTGGTTTATCTGCATATGGATCTACTTCAGAAGCTCGAAGTTTCAAAACTTCGAACTTCAAAAGGCTGAGACCATAAGACTGAAGTTTTAAAACTTCAAAAACATACTAAAAAGAAATAAAAACAAAAAAATGTTTTTAATGTTTTTGCAGGGGGGCCCTCCATACTCCCTGCTAAATAAATGCACCGACTTTCAAAACTTCGATCTTATGGTCTCGACCTTTTGAAGTTCAAAGTTTTGAAACTTTAAGCTTCTGAAGGGGATCCATGCATACATATATTCATGTGCGTGTGGGGGGAGTATGTTGTAACTCAGTGACTCTAGAGCCTGACAAACATATTGCTTGTAGCAGTGTAGTTTTCCTATGACCTGGGATTTGCCTTCATCTTATTTTATGTCATGAAAAGGAACTGCAAAGTTCCTGAGAAATTCAGATCAAGCTGAGAAAACAGAGAGAGGCTCTTCAACTGATGAGGAGTAGGGTCTGCTTGGGGTATATCAAGTTCACTGCCTTTTGAGGTAATTGTATTCTTGACCCCAGTGTCTATAGAGGGTTTTGAAACCCAGTATCATAGAAGCATAGTATATACAAGGCAGCTTATCACAATTGCCATTTATTTCTAGCCAGTACCAGCCTATAGACCTCCCCACTTTTTCAAGTAGTAATAGTCCATTTATACCAGGAATGTATTACTGGAGTCCCATCCAGTTATCTAATTTCCTTCTGAAGAGGAATCTTCAGGGAAATGCATAAGAATGATGAAAACAATCTGAAATGTGTCCAGGAGACCTGGAAAAGGATATGAGCTGGTACCAAAACAAAAAATGGAATAGTCAATGAACTTGTGCTCGGACCAAAACCAGTACAGTTTAAAGAAGCAAGACAAGCAGTGTTCATAGACTGATCACACTCTAGAGCAGCATTAATGGTCGAACACTATTACTTCAAATCACTGCAGGAAATTTTCAAGAGCAGCATTGTACACTGCTCACTCCTAGCACTAAACTACATGCCACTGGCATGGAAATGAGTGTGAGTTCTTAATCACTAACTGCCACACTAAAACTAATAGTGTATACAGAAAAAAGAGGGAAAATCGGAGGATCGATACATCTATGGCAATGAAACTGAAAATTAGAATTCTTGCCCTTAAATACTTAATTATTGTAAATTGTTTTCCCCTTAACACACATTGTAAACTTACCTCATTTCCTTTTATATCAAACTTCTTTTTCTCTGTCAGCTGCCTAACTCCTAAACCTTATTCTCCCTCGCTTCCTGCTTTCAACCACCAAATTCCCTGGCAGACATTCACAGACTACAATGTGTGCCTGGAAAAACACTTATTATTCATCACCTCCAGCCCAGACATAATGACCACACTAAATTTGATAAGTGACTAATGTTATCTATTGACAGACTAATAAAATCAACTTGCCATACCTTTAACTGAAATTCAATACATTTGCAGAAACATTTTATAAAACCAGTGCAGATTATGCAAACAAAACAGGTGGCATTCAAAGGATGCTCTCCCTCCAGAGCAACATTAATGACTGCTTGACCAATCACTGATATTTCAGAACTTAGCAGAAAATCCCTAGGAGCAGCATCCTATACCACTCATTCACAGCACTGAACTACCGGCCAAGTATAGGAAATGGGGTCTTTATTCAAGAAAAAGCCACCAGGCTGTCTCCAAGGCAGCCTGCTCCACCCCTTTTCTCTTCCTCATTGCAACTCAGCCAATCGACTCTTGCATTTTAGGGAATTCCCCAACTGTATGAACATTATAGAGGTCCAAGCCAATATCAGCTAAATGTACACCACACCAGCTTCACCACACCATTATCTCCATCTGCAAAGACAGAGTGTGCTTAAACTAGCAAGTCTAATAAAGAAGCTGACCTAGCTACCTTGTGATTAAATATCCTAGCAGTTCCTGAAGTGTAACCTTAACTGCTCCTTTCCATACTAATATAGGAATGATAGCTTACTTAACCTCTAAAGCTCCCTGAAATTTCTGACATAAAACTGACAATTTCTAATTATCCATGACAACAATCTCTTGATTAGGTATATCACCTAAGTCATTACCCTCAAATGTACCACACTTACTTTAACATTAACAGCTAGCATCTGTAACTCTTCCACCATAGGCAAAAGTCGAGTCCTCAGCATATCTCTATTTTTTTCCTTATCATGTAGCATTTAGATGAATACATATACAACAAATTTCCTTCAAGACTTATCATACCTCACCTAGCCATCCAAACTAATGACATAAAAATCAAGATTCTCCTACACCAAACAAAACAAGAATGACAACTATAAAATTAAGCCCCAACTACAACAGAAATGTAATACTCTTAATAAATGGAATATTTTTTTTCACTATGGAAGAGAGACTCTTTAATTAAAATGGTTATCCTTTCTAAAATTCTATATATAATACAATCTTTACCCCCCCCAAAAAAAATATATAAAAGTGTGTAGTTCCTTGTTTCTGACATGTTTATGGTTTCCTATAAGCCTACATTGACATTAAACCATCACATTAGATACTGGACATCAGATGGTATTGGTCTTCCAGATTTAGCATTATATTCCTTATCCTCAATCATTAACACAATAATTTCTTGGTTAAATAACAACTATAATGCCAAGTGGAAAGATATTCATGGACGTATTTGGTGTAAATCCAATAATTTAACAAAATCATGTCATACTAAAATATCTACTAAAAGTCTCATTGGTTAGTAAAAGTCTATTTTATAGAAAACAAAAAAAAAACAGTTAACTCTTACTATATTAATACAATAAGAACCTCCTTTAAAATTTTCATTTTCAGGAACCCTGAATATAAAATATGGATTGTCTTTGCATTTCCAATTGACTGCACTCAAAATAGTATTAAGGTTCATAGGTTCAAAGGTAGGTACTGGGCTATCTGCCCAAAGGCATATATTAGCCCAGCCACGGTGTGAGGTATTCACCGCCCCTTTGGTTAGTTTCCTAGGTCCTTGATCTAGCAGCTAGTACCCTTGGCCCCTATCTAGTAGAGCTGTTGGTATGATCCCTGGTGTGAACTTTCTGTTACCCATCTACTCGTCAAGGTTCCTCTTGAAGAGTGATAGTGAGGGGCTCTGTCTTATGTAGATCAGGACCTTGTTCCATAGCAAGGGAAGTCTTTGTGAAGGGACTCTATCCCTCCAGCATGTTCTATTCATTGTTGTGCTGAGGTTTATATCCCTAGAGCGTGTAGCTCGAGTAGATTTGGTTTTGCTAAGATGGAGCATGTTCAACAGTTCTGGGTTGGACATGGCTCTGTATGTTAGACAGAGATCGCCTCTGAGAAGGCGATATGCAACAGAGAAAAGCCTTAGTTTTTTCAATCGTGCTGCATAGGGCAACTGTTTGAGGCCAGTAATCCTTTTAGTGAGGTACCTCTGTGGTCTCGCCAGCTGCTGGAGATGCCTGGCCAGGTACATTCCAATTGGTGAATTGTAATCAATAATGGGTCTGATGAGGGAAGAGTAGAGGGGCACCACTACTTCCTTAGATCTTGATGCGAACCCTTTTGTGATCAGATGGGTCACATAGAAGGATTTTCTAACCACCTTGGCAACATGGTTATCAAAGGAAAGCTGACTATCTACTTGGGTCCCTAGATCCCTTATTACTTCTTCAGATTTTGGGGGGTTACCTCCTATGTGGTAGTTCGTGGGTACTGTTTTTTTTCCAAAGGGGATTACTATGCATTTTTTAGCATTTAGCTTGAGACCATGGCTTTGACACCATGCATCAGTCTCATTAAGGCCCTTCTGGAGGATATCCATGTAGGCCGGAGACTCTATTATAGCACCCAGTTTGCAGTCATCCGCAAACTTGGTCAGCCACAGCCCTTCAGTGCTTGCCTGTACTTCTGAGAAGTATATGCCAAACAGGAGGGGCCCCAGAACAGAGCCCTGAGGCACACCACTCATTACTGGTCTGGATTCAGACATAGATCCCGCTACTCTTATTTTGTGGGATCTGTCTGAGAGCCAGTTTGTGATCCATCTTGTGACATAAGGGTTTATGCCCAGGTTGGTAAGCTTATCAATAATACCCGAATAGGGAATGGTGTCAAATGCTTTAGCAAGGTCAAGGTAAGCCGTGTGTACCTCCTTTCCCTTATCTATAGCCTGAGTAACTGTCTCAAAGAAGTCCACCAGGTTCAGGAGGCATGATCTGCCCTTGACGAAGCCGAACTGTGTGAGGTCAAGTGTTTGGAGGTTCCCAATCTCTCCATTTATGAGTTCCATAATGATTTGCTCCATTGCCTTACAGATCAGACTGGTCAGGCTTATTGTTCAGTAGTTCCCAGGGTTGGTTGTGGGCCCACCCTTGTGCAGCGGAACCACTGTTGCTGTGCACCATTCTATGGGCACATATCCTGTCGAGAGGCTGAGACTGAACAGGGTATTCAGATGCGGGATTAATTCATTTTGGAGCTCACGTATGACACAGCCCGGGACACGATCTGGTCCCATGGAGGCAGTGTTTTTAGCTTTAGATAGAGCCTTATTAACCAACATATCAGTAATAATTGGAGTTACACAATCCCCTGGAATAGTAATAGGCCCTGCAGGTGGTGAGGGGGGGGGGGGTTTGCACTGAACCTGTCAGCCAAGATGTTGGCAATGTCAGTGGGGTCAGTGTATTTTGTTCCATTTTGTACTAGCTCAGAACAGACCTGAGCATTGCCATTTAGGTTTTTGATGTAACCATAGAAGCCCTTATGTTTATCCTTGGCATCCTTGGCAACTTTCTTTTCGAAATTGGCTTTAGTTGACTTGATGAGGGCTCTCAATTTCTTACTAATGCTGATCAGGAATGAGTTTTCTACTTGAGATTTTGCCTTTTTTTGTATAAGTCCCCTCCTTTTATTGTATAGTTTGCTTATGGTCGGGGTCCACCAGACTGGTTTCTTCTTGCTTGAGGAAGGAGTCTTGGTGTTATTTGGGATAGCATGGTTCATGCAATCCTGAAGATGTATATAAAGTGCCTTGGTGTAGGATTCTGCATCCTGGATATCATTATCCTTCTGCAAGGGAATAGTGAAGCTTTCCACTTCTGTCGCAATTAGTTTGAAGTTTGCTTTGGAAAGGTTTTTTTACGATGGTTTCTTTGACTGGGGGAGGTGGAGGGGTGATGATGTCCCGGGTTATCAGTTTGTGCTCTGATCTGACCAGAGAGGGAGTGATAACGGGTGTGGTACAATGGGCACCCATATTTGTGATGACTAAATCTAATATGTTGTCCCCTCTAGTGGGAGAACATACCAGTTGTTCAAGGGCATTTGAATTTATAAATTCTATGAACCGCTGGGCATAGGAGTTAGAACTTTGGTAGTTAGCCCAGTCTATACCAGGGTAGTTGAAATCACCCAAAATTATGGTGTTGGGTACGACCTTTATATTTTCCAGTGCCTCAAGGAATGCTGAGTGAGCATCTTGGGACATGGTGGGCGATCTATAACAGACTACGACTTGAAATGTGGTTTTGCCTGCTGATAGTTGCACATGGATGATCTCTGGGGCATCATGCTGCGCCACTAACCTGGAGATGTGGGAATCCTTGATGAATATGGATACACCTCCGCTCTTTGTACTGTGATCCGGTAACTGAGGCCAGAAGGTATGATATGAATTGTAACCTGGTAGTGCTGGAGTGCTCTCTGGAGCCTTGAACTAGGTTTCCGTCACTGCACAAACATCAATTTTCTCCATACTGAGGAGTGCCTCGAGTGCATGCATTTTGAGGTTAAAACTTCTGGCATTGAGTAGCATTACCCTTAGTTTTTGGTTACCTGTGCTGGTTACAGTGGTTGGTTTGTCCTTTGAGCCTTGCCTAAAAAAGGCACTTGGGGGATGGCAAAAGCCTTGGCCAGTATTCAAAAGCCTAGGGGTGACAGGTGCAAACCAACTCTGGTGAAACAGCGAGGCTTGTCTATCATGTCATCCCAGGCAGACAGACACTGGATCCCCTTAGAATTACACCAGAAGCTTAGCCAATTGTTGAAATTGATCATTTTGTCTTTGTATTGTGGTATCATTCTAGGTGAAGGTAGTATGCTACTCAAGGTCAGGGTCATACCAGCTTGGGCTACATGATCAGAGAGCTCCTCAATGTCTCTTTTCATGTAGTCCAGGGAGGTACATCTTAGATCGTTCACACCAACATGTACAATGACAGTGTCATACTTGTACTTGTTCTGGAGTGACCTAAGTGCCTGTGTTATGTGGCGGATCCTAGCACCCGACAGGCAGCTGACAGTAACCTTCTCCTTGTTCAGCCTGGTGAGTGGAACATCTGTGTGCCTTACTATAGAGTCTCCTATTACTAGCGTGTTGGGTATGGTGTTTTGCCTTAGGGGCTGTCGTGAGGCACACTGCTGAGGTGAATTATGTGTTTTCTGGCTTGTGTTTGGAGGTGCAGGTTGCTTGCTTGTCTGCTTTGGAGGGCCCTGTTTCTTTTTCAGATTGGTACCTAGTGCCTCCGAATATGTTTTTGTGTATTTATGTGTATGTTTTGCCAGTGCTTGTTTTGTAGATCCATGTGTGACTGGTGGTGTGATGCTGGTGTGTCTTCTCCTCTTAACTGTCTGTTACAGTCATGGGTTGAGAGCGCTTAACCTCCAGTCTGGCTGTGTATTTGCATCTCCCACAAGTGTTTGTGTCTAGAGGTAAGAGGAGAGGGTTGTCTGTATACATGAGGCAGTTGTGACATTGCCTCAGGATGCCCAATTCCACCAGATGAACTGGAGAGTACACCTGAAGCTGACCTCTGGACATGCTTGGAAAAGTACATTTCACTTGTCTTGCGGACAATCGAGGGTCTTATGCTGTATTATAATAGTGCTGTCTAGGAGATTTGAAAAATAATAGTGCTGTCTAGGAGATTTGGACAAGTACTGATTTGGGTTATGCAAGTGCTGCAATAAGAGCAGTTGATCTGAAGATGTTGAGATGAGGCTTGCCTAGTTCTAAGGGAAAATTTGCAGCGCAGACTTTGTGGAGACAGGAATAGTATACCCCAACTAACCGGCGCTGTCCGGTGCTGCTCTGTGCGCAAGCCCGCACAAAAAGAGAGTTACAGGGTTTTAAGGGAGAGATCAAGGAGTTTGGAATTGACCCAAAATGGCCAATAAAACTACAGTTTCTAGGCAGTAACCTCTCCTACAGGGACAGGCAGGCTGCTCAGTGTTAACCACTGCCACTGTTGAACACAGAGACTTCCCTTTAGCCCAAGTAAGCACTGGCCTCCAAGAAACTTACAAACAGTTCAGAACAGCAACTCTGTAACTGAACTTTTTTTTAAATTATAGAAAGTGGGAAAATAGCAAGATTTTTTAGTTTTTGTTTTTGTTTAAGGATAGCAGAGACACACAAGTAGCAAACTAGTCAGAACAGTGCAATAAATGACCCCAACATGTGTGTGCTAGGTCAGAGGCAGGTAAAATGCAATTTTAAGAAAAAAAACGATTTTAAATTAAGTGCAACACAAAAACACATTTAATATAACAACCATGGCTACATTTAAAGACAAAAATGTGTTATATTGTTATCAATTACTAGACAATGGGAACTTACAAAATGATGACCATATCATTAACAAGTTTGAGTTAAGCAAGGATATGTGAGAAGCAAGGATATGTGATTAGAAATTCAAAATTGTAGACAATTGGTTGAATATATGGTTAATCTAATGAAACCAATAGTTAGAAATGATTTCCCCACATTCATTGATTTACTCATTATTCTAATGCACCAGAATATAATTGGAAAGGAACTTCAATCTAAAAAAGAAGAAATCAACAGTATTTCACAGAGAAAGCTATTGGGATTATTTTAGATTTGTTAATAATAACTCTCCAAGTGAAGATGATAAAAATCTAATGCTCCAGTCTTCAAAACAAACTATTTCATCACTAAGGTGGAGGATATTCTGTTGGAAGTTATTAAACATATCCTTTATCACAACACATAAAGGTGAATTGATGTATGCTAAAGGCATAGGATTCTGGAGATGTAAACTAAAGGTTAAAGCTGACTGGCAGCATATGTTTTATGACTATATATAATGTAAAACATATTGAGATAATATGAATTCTCTCTTACAATCTGTTTTTATGATAAATTTATACTGAAAAAGTCTCTGATTTTATTTAATACACCTATTCTCACTGTGTCGCAAAAATAAGAAAATACCCTCTTTTAATGGAGTACCTTACCATTAGCAAGAAAAGTCATTACCAAGAACTGGAAGAATCAGATTACTCCTACTGTGAAGGAATTTGTCGACTTGGCAACCAATGTCTGTTATCTTGAACTTATCCTGATGAAGCTAAGAACATCTAGAGTAACCTCTTCATATAATATATTGTTGAAATTCAAAGAACTGCTGGATAAACAGACTTTAATAATTAACTAACAACTACTCCTCAGATTTCTTTTTCTGTTTGATTTATACTAAACACCATTGTAAATAATCATTTTAGTTGTTTATTTTTGTTCTTTTAGATATGTATATTTGTTTTATGATATTTCTATTGCCATATATTAATATTTTGCTGTTAAAATTTTCAACAAAAAACAAATGAGAAAAAAAAAGAATGTAATATGAGATATAAAAGTCTGATAAGCCCATCTGCCTCTTCTTTAATAAAATCAGTGGCTCTATCATCACAAGCAAAATCCAAGATCTTACTTATCCAAAGAAAATGAGTATAATACTTACATTCCACAATACACTAACATCTTAATACAGTCTTAAAAATACACTGAAATGACTTGAACTGACAGGCCATTAACCCCCTCTCCCCCACATGAATGGGGGAAAAAACACAAAATCTAAACCACTTTACATAAATGTTGATATTTTTCTATGACAAGGCTCATTTCGCTAGGCATGATAAAGAATAAAGTATTCCCCAAAATCACCTGCTGACCCTACCCCAATAGATTGATTATAGATTTCCCAAGCCAAACCAAAACTGCAATATCAGTTTTACACACAACTGACCATGTAAGCTTCTGCAATATTTCACTAGTCATAATTAAAACCTCATATAAAAAGACTGACAAGATGGCTGACAATACGTAATACCCAAAATGTGCTGAAACCTCACGCAAGCCTTCCAATGTGATTCTCAAAAATTGGCTGCCAGTAGGCATCCTACCATAAACCTCTGAACCCCGCACTCTCTTTCAGCCTTTCAAGAATCTCTTAATTAGCCAATGTTTCATAACATCCACAAAACAAAAAAACATTTGCAGCCAAACTCAAAGCCAGTAAATGAATGCAAAGTGACCTCAATGATTTTCTAAGCGTTCTCTTTTGTACTTCATATCTCACTACCAGCCTTTCACCCCACAACATATCCTGAAGAAATACTTCTCCTACAAAACCCACAAAAGCCAATAACACAAAACAGTAAAACTTCCTGCTGGGCATAGACCATGATTGCTGATTTAACTGTCTTGCCATAACTTCACAGTCCCTTAGACCTCCTCCAATGCTGCTGGAATATCTTCTGCTCCTAGAGGTATGACCCAAAATCTGAAAAACTGAAAATGACAAAAACTATCAGTCAGTACATTCAATCTCCCTGTAACATACTTAGCTATGGAATACAAAATAATAGTAAGGAAAAATAAAAACAAATTCCTCAACAACAGCTGAGCTATACCTGTACCATGTTTTCTCTTATTATCTGAGTGAAAAGCTACCCTTTTATTGTGCAAGTCACCTGGTTACACAACATTAGCTGCCCAGATGGGCAACAAACCAAATATGTGATTTATTTTCACAACTGGAAAGACCATCTATGAGACCAAGCTACAGCAAACCATTCACAGGCCACCTGCCAGATTGTTTACAGCTGCAAATCATCTAATGAAACCCAATCATGTTACCACAAAGACAAGCCATTAAAATACACTAAAACTTATTCTCTATAGCTAAATCCTTCTTACATTTTTCAACACCCTAACTCTATGATGTTTTTAGTTCCAACCATTAACATATTCTTCGATGCTCTGCTAAATGCTCTATCCTGCCCTAGCATTCTGCAAGCAAAATTCAGTAACCCAAATGACTCCATGACCACCTTGACCCTGACTTTGGACATACCTACCATAACTAAAATTTTAACTGAATGTTTCCCACCTTCACCTCTAATAACTGAAAAAGACACAAGGACACATCAACCAGTAAGTCAAGAAAGTTCAAAACGTTCACCAGTCCTTCCTGTTTTTTTTTAGGCAATGACACCCTTAACTTACTGCACAGAGCAAAGAACACTGAACATCCTCTTGAGCCACCTCCATACCCTCACTAATCAAAAATAAATTATGTAAATAACAAACTCTTCTCTGACCAGAAAATCTGTGCTCCCATATCAATTGCAGTGCCATACAAAATTCTCAAAAGTTATACAAGCTACCACACAAGCCATGAGCATGGCCTCATCAAAGTAAAATCAGTCGAAAACACAAGCCTAACACGAGCCAGTCTTTGACAATGACTGGTAACAAATGTAATGCTGACTCAATATCTAACATAACCAACAAAGAATCACCAAAGTTACAAATCAGTTTAGCTGCATTACAAACTGATTTTACTATGTCATCCAATGAGGCATACTGCATCCCTTGTATAATGGTTAAGATGTTTACCTCACACTCACATGAGACAAAGTTCTAGTGTTGCGTTTGAAAGAGAAATTGACTAGGCCTTAAAATGACCTACAAGGGTAACTAGCCTAGTAATTCCCTGAAAATTTTAAAGGAAATTTGTCATAATAACTAATGTTTTAACCTCTTATATGTAAGGTACAGGGTTTGATTCTGATCTCTATTAGCTAGGCTTGCAAAAGTCTGCAGACTTATAGTCAAGTATTTATCTATGAATCTAAAAATAAAAACTTTGAGGTTGAGAGTTGGCATAATAACTAATGTGTTTGCCTCACGCATACAAGGTTTGTTTGTGTCTTTTGGCTTTTCCCGGTTAGGGGTAGCCACAGCTGAACTCCGGTCCGCTAATGATTGGCAGTAGATTTTTACGTGATGGCTTGCCGGGCCTAACGCACAACCTTCAATGAAGGAACGCCCATTCACCATGTCACCACACAGAAGACGCTCTAACTGAGAATCGAACGGGCAACGTCTAACTGTGAGGTGACAACGCTACCGCAGCACCACCACTGCAGTACCTCACACATACAAGGTACATGGTTTAATTCTCACCTTTGTTCACTGTCTGTTTATTGGCAGGCATGTAACCGTCTGCAGACTGATTGCCTGGAATTTACCTATAAACCTCTTTCTACGTGATCAATTTCTGTGAAACCCTTGAGAAATGAAAGTTAATGAATTAGGTGATATTCACTCAGCTATTATTTGGAAACTAAACTCAAAAGGCAAAATCTTAAACCTTTGAAATGAGGGGAAAAGTAACAGACCTAAAACCCTGCCTGCCTTCACCTCCTTATATAACAGCATTTGAGCTATATCCTCTTTATCCTGTACTAACCGTAAATTATTACAAACCCTATCACATCTCAGCACTGTATACTTAATAAAAAAAAAAATCTGTAAACCCGCACATCAGCTCTCAGGGTATTTTTGTATTAGGGAAATAGCCCAACCACTTTGTCAAATGCACAGCCCTAACCAGAGAGTGCAATGGCCAATCTCTTGTCACCCCCCCCATAAAAGGGCAGCTGACCCATTTGCCCTCTAAACTATCTCTGCTCCTACCATTTACCTCACCTAATGCTTCTGCCCTGCTTTCCCCTTGTGTTCCTAAGGGGCCACAACTCCGTAGACCTTCCTCTTTTCAAATACTTAATCGAACTATGCACAACATCTCAATATAAACAGAATGTATGAGCCTACATATTAGCCAACAGCTCTAGACTTAGTTGAAACCTCATCTTGCTCTGATTTTGGCTGCCCCTCCCCCACCAATCTATCATAGTTCCTAACCAAGCATCCACATGTCTACACTAGCAATGAAGTGATCTGTCCATTGTCTTCAACTTTCTGAAATGCTTGTCATACCACAGCTAAGTGTTCCTTCCTTGTAAATGCTGAGCCTTCCTTATCATCAAGTAAAAGGAAAATAAGGAAAAGTCTTGCTTCAGATGGTATTCTATGGAAACTCAGCATCCAGTTATCCCAAGTTTTAATATTAAACTTGGCCAGTCTCATTTTACCCAAGGCAGCTAAACTTCCAAGAGGTCCTTGGATCCAGACACATATGCCTCCTCAGCAGTATATGGAGTATCATCTGTATCTGTCAGTTCAAGAACATCTACAAACCCCCATTGCCAAATCTTTTCTTTCATCGCTGAAGGAATGTACAGTGGGAAAAACAGCTCCTTGATCTTCTCCTAGGAAGTCATGCATACCCTGATGACTCATAGCCCAACCTGGTCATTCTCTAGCAAACCTGAACTGCTCAAATAGAAACTTTGGAAAACTTGACTCCTGCCTGATAAACGCATGCCGCTAGGCAAATCTGCCTGTTGCCTCCCACACTGACCCTTTTTGTCTGTCTGATTCTGCACTGCAATGGCTTTCTTCAACAACTTCCACAGACTTAACCTGCTATCACCATCTAACACTTGAAACAAGTCTAATAAATACTAGTTCCTGACAATGGCTCCCTTAGCTTATGCATAACTGAACCATTACCTGATGTGTCTTGTGGTTTCTCTATCATAGCTGTTCCTCCCTCCTCTAGATTCCTGTGGGCCTTTCTTCCTTGAAGCTTCAGTATCCCTGCTTTCATATGAAGCTCCCACTCTGCTTGCTTTACCCCACCTTGACTGTATAACAGGTGACATGCATTCTGGGTAAGCCAGAGTTAGTTTGAGTCAAGCTTGAGCTTGGTTATAAGCTCAACTCAGGCTTGTGGTATGGCAAGATAAAAAGTCTGGAATGATTAAAGATGTTTTTTTAGCTACCCATGTCAGTCCTGGAAGACTATGAATGCACTCTACTAGGTCCAGTCTGCATAGCTGAGCTCTGTGATTGGCTTAAGATTCAGTGTGAGTTGAATCACAAAGCTCAGCTCTAGCCAGTCCACACTATGAGAAAATCGGGAATTAAGATTCTGGCTGGGTTAAATCACCATGGTTTAAACTGCTCAGGAAAAGATCTGAGGATTAGTTCAACTCATCTATGTGACCACCCAGTTTTGAACTTATTGGAAAGAAGCATTTTTATTAAGACATTTCTACCACATTCAATTCAGAGGAGCTTGTTAATGTTGGAGGGCAGCCTGGGGAGCAGCACCAGCAGCTGGTTAACCCAGAGAGGAACCATTTTTTGGGTAATGATTGAGTTAAGCTTATTTTGTAATTAGAATAGTTTGTTGGAGTGGGTTTGCCTGTTAATGAGCAATTTTGTAATTATACTTACTGGATGATATCTTGGTCAGAGGTGCTGTACCGTTACAGCAGAAGTACATTCTATAAGAACAATATATTGGTGTTTGTACCTCAATAATTCATTAGAAGTTTCTAATTTTATTTTATTGTTTTTTCTGTGTGTGTGTGTGTGTGTGTGTGTGTGTGTGTGTGTGTGTGTGTGTGTGTGTGTGTGTGTGTGTGTGTGTGTGTGTGTGTGTGTGTATGTGTGTGTGTGTGTGTGTGTGTGTGTGTGTGTGTGTGTGTGTGTGTGTGTGTGTGTGTGTGTGTGTGTGTGTGTGTGTGTGCACATTTGTGTAAGGGTACATTAGAATCTCTTATATTCACATAACAAATCCAGTATTTCAAAGGCCTTCTGCTACACACAGTCTTTAGTTCAATCATGGCTTGTGTGATCAATGCCTGTCTTATGAGTCGGGATTGTTTAAGCTAAGGAAGACCTACACCCACTTAATATGCATGGAAATCATCTTTCTGGAGGGGGATGCAGACCAGGCAGAAGATGCAGAGACATGGAATCATGCTGTGTCTAATATAAATGCCACAGAGACGAGTAACTGTACCTTGGTACAGTTTAAAAAAAGAGTTAATGACAAGGTGGGCTCTGCAAAGACAAAGGTTAGGCAAAATGCAATTTCTCATGGTAGCACTGGTGATGGGCCTTCCGCTATCTAACCTTCAACATATAATGAGCAGTACCTGTTCTCTTTAAGAGATTATGACTTTGATGCAGAGAAGAACGGTGTGGTTATCTTTCAAGTTGGAGATGACATCAGTACTTTCAGATGCTGCCCACATCCACATATAGGCAGAGTTGAAAGTCAGTGTTTTGCTGGCACTGGCAATTTCAGGCTAGGCCTAAGTGCTATGGTAAGTGAGTACATATAATTGCTAAATGTTTCCTCATCAGGTAATCCATTACCATCAGCTGTAGCATAACATTTACAGGGAGCACATGGCAAATGAGGACATCTTACCTTTAGTACAAAGTCATACACCTGTCACAGGTCACATTATCTACCTGATTACATATTCCTTAAGAGGGCAACAAACAGAAACAAGTGCATGCTGTGATGCACCACAGCAGTCTATTCTGGACACCAGAACAGCTAGCATTGATGATGCTCTTCCTCCATAATCATGACAACCACAGGGCAGTGGCACATAGTTACATAATGTAGTGGCAGGGCCCCCAATCTCACAGCAGGCAGATAACTCCATAGTCAGTGACACAGGCTGACACACTCCACACAATGAGAAAATGACATTAGAAAAATGGGGAAACACCATGTAGCTCAACATCTATGTTTTGTGTGCAACCTGAACTCCTTGATGAAGAGACAACTCTTTCTGTTGCAGCAGTGCTCAGTGCTACTGCTGTACACAGGTGTGTCAGATGTAGACATGTCTTACAGCTAGCACTGGTATCATGCAAGGTCTTCTAAAAATCTTAAAAATGTAAAACAATAACCCAGGAATCCTTCTCCTCAGTTGTAACCTGGCTGCCCAAGATACAAATATATCTCAATCCAAAAAAAAAAAAAGAAAAAGAAAAAATATAAACTTCTCTTCACCACTAAACACAGAGATAATCAAAAGTCCTCCTTCACTATTGCCTGCTCTGATAACACAAAGACAGAACATGTCCAACATATAAAATTACTGTGAGAAAATACAGATGAAATTATAAAGTTTATCACTTCCAAAATGTGATAAAACAAAAGCATTAAGTGCCTAGTATAGAATAAAAGCATTTAAGGATTCACAAGCCATGGTGGTGCAGCGGTAGCATTGTTACCTCACAGCAATAGGTTCTCCCATTTGATTCTCGGCTGGAGCATCTTCTGTGTGGAGTCTGCATGTCCTCCCCGTGGTCGAGTGGCCTTCGAAAGACATGCGTAGAATGGGTGTAGAATGGGCATGCCTTCGTTGAAGGTTGGGCATCGAGCTGGCACCTCGGCACTGCAAAAATCTACTGCAAATCATTAGCGGACCGGAGTTCCACTGTGGCGACCCCTAACTGGGAAAAACCAAAAGAAGTAGATTGTCGCTTCTACTTCCAGCTCTCCTCTTCAAAGCTTCTGTTTTTGGAAACTAACAGTCCACCCAATTAAACAAGCTTTAATTGTGTTGTAACAAAGTAGCCAAATTTGCTGTCAACTTTCACCACAGAACCCACTATTGTAATGCTCAAACAATTCAGTGGCTCAAACTGTCACATGACCTGTTATATTCTCAACTCCATTCCACCCCTAACCTCATCCATAAACCCAGTCACTGCCCACTTCATTCTAGTTTGTAAGAAATTTACATTCCAAACAGGCTCCTACTATCCAAAAACAAACTCTTATTACAAGTAAATATCTAATCTATGTAATCTAAAATTAACAGCAGATGTTATTGCCTTCCCTGTGTCAATACTTATAAACTGCTCTATAACAGAACAGTATGTCCCAGATATTTGGAAAATTGCATATATTACACCATTACACAAAGGAGGCAATTCAACAGAACTAACAAACTACCAGCCCATTGCTATACTTTCACCACTTTCTAAAATTCTGGAAAGATATATCCACTTTCAACTTCTTAAACATCTTCTAAACAATAACTTTTCTTAACGTCACAGCATGGATTCCAACATATCATATCACTACTACAGCTCTTCTAAGTTTCTCTAATACTATAAATAAATTCAGAGATGATGGCAAAATAGTGTATTCAGTCTTTTTGGACATGTCTAAAGCATTCAATAGAGTTTCCCATCCTAAGTTACTGTCCACTCTGAATAATCTTAATATCAACCCTGATGTTGTTAACTGGTTTCAAAGTTATCTATCTAGCCACCATCAAGCTGTGAAATGGAAGCAAGATCTATTCCCACTCCTTCCTGTTACAGTTGAAGTCCTTCAGGGTTCAATCCTTGGGCCCCTCCTCGTCAGCATATTTAAAATGATCTTAATACTGCCTCCTGTCAAGCATCTATCATACAATATGGAGATGATTCAACCCTCATATGTGCAGCGTCCACAATAACTCAACTTCTTACAGTCACACAAAAAGCCTTCTCTGATATTGAAACGTGGCTAGCAAACTCACAACTCATTCTCAACCCTAATAAAACTAAGCTTATGACCTTTCATCCACCTAAACCTACTAACCTCCCAGCTAAATTTTCTATCACTGCCAGTAATAATACTAGGATTTTCCCAGATTCCCAAAGAAAACTATTGGGCATTATAATTAACAACAGGCTAAAATTTGACATACACATTTCTAACACAATCAAAAAGGTTCACAAAAAAATGGGAACAATGTATAGAAACAAAAAATTCTTAACAGACGTTGCAAGAATAGCCATAGCTAGAACCCACCTTCTCTATTCACTCTTATATGCATCCCCCATACTTACCAACCTCAAAAAGTCAAAACTAAGTAAATTAGAATCATGTTACAATAAGATTGCCAAATTTGCAACAGATTCCACACATTCAACCCATCGCTGTCAATGCCTAAAAAATCTTCCTTGGTTGGAACTACCTCATGTTATGAACTATAGCCAGTTAATAGGGTCTATGTTAAATCATCGAATGCTTAAAAAAGTGAACGATGATTTATCGAACCCATGTAAGTGAAAGCTTACAACCTTGAATGCTTAGAACAGCGATTTTTTCCCAAGGGAAATAAAATCGCTGTTCCACAAAAAAAAAATAGAAAATGTAAAACATTACATAAAGTGGTGGGCTTTGCCACCCCCCATACTTAAATATACCAACTCCGAGATCGCACTACAGTCACGAAAATGGCAAAGTAACGAAGAGGCCAAGTGATTTCTTTCCAAGGGAAAAAATTTGCTTATATGCCGTTTCGCTATTTTGCCTTTTCGTACATTCAAGTTCAATCAAGATGCATTCGAAAGAATGCATCTTCGATCATTTAATAGGAACCCCAATTAATAATGGCCCACAAAATAATGCACACTCCTGACAATGTACCTTCCATAAAAAGTCTTCTACAACTCTATTCTAACATTCATAGTCTTCGATCATCTAACAAAGACTTACGCCAAGTAACCAAAGTATCCAATACAGCAGGCAACTCTCTTTACTCTAACTTTGTTGCTAAAAATTGGAATACCCTTCCACATAGTATTAGATCCATAAGCAATCTTAATCATTTCAAAGTATCTCTCCAAAGACACTTATTTGAATCCTGGCTTTGCACATGCAACATTCTAGGTTAATTATTAACTTAGCATTACTTATACAATTTGGCTGCACATACTAACTCTGCTAACATATCCCTTCTAAGAACACTACTCCTCTAGCTGCAACTCTCACCACAGAAGTATTACTAACTATGCGCTACTTTGACTAAGTGATTCTCCCTACTTAATTTCCTAACTAATGTTATGTTCTTGCACATATATAAGTTCAACCATGTATTTGTCTATACTCAAGTGTTTAAAGTCTTGTTCTATTTGATACTATCCCCCGGATTCATGAAGCTCGGCGCAAGGCCGGTGTAAGGCTTGTGCCGGCCGTGCAGCGTATATATGGAGTAGTAGCGCCATATGCATATTAATGAAGGCGTGCAGCCACCACAGCCACGTGCATAGGAAACGTGCGCGAGTGCATGGGGCGTAATAAAGTTGCGGAGGGAGGAGTGTCAATGTCGGCTGTTGATGAGGAACCTAAACTGCTGAATATTATAGTCCGCCTGCAGTAATAATCACACCTATCAGTGTCCATGGAGACTGAAATGTATACAAAGCATGCAAGATAGTCCCTGTGAACAGAAAATGAAGAAGCAAACACAAATGCACAATAGGGAATAACAGGTCCTTACCCTTGAACAAATGACAGAAAAAACGTGTGCCCGTAGTCCAACGTAGTGTTGATAGCTATACCATGTGGAAGTGAAACATATCATATGCTAGGGCGCTGCCAGGAGGTATGTCCAGCCCAATGGAGAGTGTCACCAGCTGACCCATAATGTGAGGGAGGGTACATAGCTGTGCAGATGTGTCCATAACAAAATACACGAGGAGAAATGTAGATATATGTAGTGACTGTATGTCCGAATCATATCCCACAAGGGATGTAACAGTCACATACAAAAGGTATGTCTGTATCCCACATAACAAATGTGATAGGGAATAGAATACACATGTAAAGGAATCAGGAGCATAGAAACAGCTACAACAATAAGGACACATGTAGGCCGAAAGGAACAGTATGACCCGTACCATCGACTAAGAATACCACCTGTCCCACTTTGTGAGCGACAGTACCGCTGCGGCCAGATGTGTCTTGACACAAGCTTGTAAACATGACAAATGTGCAGAGATTATAGGACATAATTATCCCTCAGACATCATGTAATAGTGTCATTAAACAGTTGTTCTCCACATGTATATTACATAAATGTCATAAGAAAAAGAATAAGCCACCGAAATGCTACAAGACTAAAGCTTAGATATAGGCAAGAGTTGTAAGTTCTATCTGCCGAACTGACCGTGGGTATGTGTCGGCTTGTAAAATGTGTTGCGTCCACCGCAAATGTTACATTGTGGCCAATTAAAAAGGTGGAAACAGTACTGTAGACTGTGGGGAGGCATTGTCCACAACAGTCGGATATGTGGAAGGAATAGTATGGACATAGGAAAAGGTGCCATCCCCCCAATGAGTACAACATGTCTGCAAAACCGGGGAGTCATCGGTAGAAGCCAAACTAGTATGTGACCCAGCCGAATGGGTAGTACCCGGGTATACCAACTAAGTAATGAAAGTGAAGTATGGGCGTGTACCTATGTGTGTGAGGTATAGCATGTGGGAAGCAAACATGGCAGGGTAGTCCACACAACCATAAAGGTACCCGACACCTGTAGGGCAGTCAATGTGCTACTCTGGCCGTGTCATGGCCCAACAACAAAAGTAGTGAGCTATCGGATGTGAGTAATTTGCATGTGAGGGGTGGATGGGTAATTGTAAAACCCGCAAAGGCGATACTGTGTCGTATGCAGAAAAGGTGAACCAGAGGTATAGGAGGGGGCAGCGGGTGAAGTGGACATAAACACAAACACATGGAGAAAGAGCTGCAAGACAAGCAGACAGGCCATAGTGTAGAACACAATCCCACAAACATATGTATCATGTAAATGTGCGATCAAAATGTATAGATATGTCACCGTCACATACCCACAGGTTGGTCCTGATGGAACTGGCCATAACAAATGCAACACACCTGGCTGCATAATGGGTTACCCAGCATACCCTCCATATCACACAGCCCACCCCCATAACAGAACGTCCACCAAATCCACCCGTACGTGGCCCACTGGTTCGTTGCAGACACAGCTACACATACCGACCCCTACGCATATGTAGTAGGTATTGTCACCTAGGCAGTGTCAGGATAGCAAACCATGTATTCCCTGCATGTTAAACCCCCTGCACATTTACATAAAGCCAAAATACATTTCAATATTGTGTTTGTGTGGAATGGTCCAATTTCTGGAATATCCCTTACGGGATAAGTAACCTGTGTAAACAGTAGAATGGGTATGATGACAAGATGTCCAATCCTGTAGATATCTGGACACAAGTCAGAACGTGAAGTAGAGGTCCAAGACACTGTCCAGACCTGAGTGGTCATGCATAACCTAGCACCCAGGATAAAACACCTTCCCGTGACGCACGTGTCCCCACACAAATATGTGGGAGAATATATTGCACAGTCGCATAGTGGCAAACGGCAGAAGGGTAAGGAAGACACCCGACATTAACAGGATAACCCTGATGAAGTGTGGGGGATACCTAGTGTGTGCCGACATGACCGACCATACCTGACAACCTGTGTGAGCTAGATATCTGGACAGAGCCGTGAATACAAGTGAGACAAAGGTACAACAGCAGGTACAATATGCAAAGATAGCTGTTAGAAGTTATTCATGTATGTGCAGTCTGAGTACCCGGGAAGTCCACTGGGCGAAGAAGTGCACAGTAACAGTGGAGGCCCGGGTAGAAAAGCTCCACAAGCAATACAAGGAAATAAAGGCTACATAATGTTAAAGGTAAAATACAAGCGTAAAAGGCATACAGTCAGGAAATACACATGCATAAAATGTGCATAATAAGACAGTGCAAATCCAGAGTTTTGTAGTGGTAATACAGAAATATACAACAATGACATACTTGGAGTCAAGTGAGTGTCAGCTAAGTCTGGTTAAGCTGGAGGGTAGAGAGGAGCAGGAGTATGGAGAGCTCAGAGGAGTGAGATCCCTAGAATGTATAACAGGTGCAAGCAGGAATATATCCATGTGGATGGATAAACATAGATATATCATAGAATGACAGTTTGCACAATGGCATTAATGTCTGGAGTATGAAGTCTGAAACTCAACTGTCTGCCAGCACATCCCAACATCTGTCTCTAATGCTGAGCTACTGCTGTGCCAGAACACAACAACGTATTACAGAGGTTCATACCATATCACTCAACTGTCCAGATATTCGCAGAATGACCAGTGTTGGCTCATATTGTTGTGTGCCTCCGACAATCTGCGTCTGTCCAGTAAATAGGTGTGGATTGATGTCACGAAATAATGAGGGTTAAGTATAACACTCCACATCCCGCAGAAGAGTCATGATAATGCAAAACCTAGTATTCTATCAATGTTATAAGCTTGTAAGGAAACTAGTTAAAATGTGTCCCTCTTACTCTCCCCATCATGTAGGGTTTGCGCAGATTTGTTGCTCAAAGAGGTTGATAGGTATGGTCTGTACATATGTACAGTAACAACCCATGACATTTGTGTAATGTACAACTGCATACCTGTAGTCACATCATGTCCAAGAAAATAATCCCCGTATGAATGAATACAGGTAATAGTCAAATGTGAATGGGAACCCCCCCCCCTCACCGTGGAGTATGGACCATAACAACCCCACCCATAATATGTACAGCCAACAGAATAAGCTCCTGATAGGTGCCCAAACACATGTGTCTATAAATACAGGTAAAAAGTTCATAATAGCGAGAAGCTCCCTGTCCACATGCTTCATCTGACATTTGAACTCGGCCAGGGAAGTTCCGTTCACCAGGCGGACAAACCTATACCCAGATCACTACATGAACACCCTTACAATCAGAAACGTGTATGTGATATGACTATATGCCCTGGTGTTCTGCATATCCTTGGAGTGATTAACAATGCAGCTGTGGTCCACAGCAGTAGGCAATAGGGAATGTGTAATATGTAGTACCGTGTTTCTCACAGCAGGGGAATGGATGCCTGTGTTGTAAGTGAAGTGGTGAGGTGTATGTTGATGTAGCTAAGTACTATGGGTATGCATATCAATGAGGCAGAACAGCAACAGAATACTGTTTCCAGCATCCGTCCAACATGAATGCAGTCCCGGTTGACCTACGACCACTGCAGATATCCCTGTAAAGTGTAATGAATGTGTTCGTGCTGTACACACAGTTAAATACATAAAGTGAACCGTGTGTTTCACACCAGTCCATAAACCGGACTACAGATATGTAAATGTTACGGTCAGAAGTATGAAAGGCCGCGCAAGCACACATATCTATTAAACAGATGTAACCCACAACATGTATATGCAAGTGTGCCTGTGCGTGTGTGATCCGCTCACAGCATAGTAAATTAATGCTGTTTCCCCCACGTTATATATACATGGCTCAAACCTGTTAACCCTGTAAAGTATGAAACCGGACAAAGCCATGCAAACTACTGGTACAAATAGGGACAATCCCCAGATATGTGCCAGAACAAACATAGAAAGTGGATAGAATAACGGGTGTGTCAGTAGCATGGATTCTCTGAAGGGTATGCAGTCGTAACCTGAACTGCTTGCCATTATTTCCCAACGTAAGTCTTCAATGAAATGCCACTAAATTGCCAGATAGACACAAGGTTATGAAAAACACACCGAAGATAAAGAGGCAACCAGCTGTACATTCTGCGACAATCTGTACAGTGGAAAGGTATGGTATGGATATAGATATATGTGTATACACATAATCCACAGACGTAAACCAAAGCAAATTATGAAATGAGGACTGTACATGTATATATGTATACACAACAAACATATGTCCTGTAGATATGACATATGTACATAAATAGGCCACGGCATAGCTATTATGGGTAGACAAACAGACATGCACGAAAGGTAAATAAACCGCTGCTTTCCAAACCATTGGCCAGAAAGTGACAGTCCGGCAAGTTCTACACTTTAAACATGAATATAGGTGTCCATCGCAGGACCCAAAAATTGATCCATACGTAGTGTCAACCGTCATTGACGCAAAAGAAGTGACCTCAGCAAATACGATATAGCTGTACATGCAACAGTAGCAGGTGCAAGGGTAATAACACATGTGTCGATAGAATGTATGACATACGAACTGGTATCCGAAAAGTGGGGAGTGCTTATAAGTGTCTCCACACTTTAGTACCGCTCACATTAAATATGTGTAATGGGTACTGTGGAGGGGTGTCAGGTATGGGAATCATGGGTATACAGAAATGGGCCTAGGTGTTGTTTGGCACAGATTTATTAGGTCTGCCCCGTGGGAGTGATGTGGGTATAGCACACGCCTATATTCTCAATAATGGGGCAAACCATCCACTGGATATTGCGTAAACCATTGTGGGAATATGCAGGGCCCTATATCAGTGTCATGTAGGTGATTATCATGGATGAACATGCGTACAACCAAGATGGTAACCATACCTGGCAAACTGTCAGAATAAGACAGCTGCACTAAGGCATAGTACATGAAATACAAATAGGGACTATATTAGATATACCCCAGACAAAGTCAGAATGTTGATAGAATACTGGCATAGTCAGGAATACGAATGTTATGAGTGTTACTAATCATGACATAGAAATGTCAGTCACTATTATCTAACCGCACAGTTCATAGGTTCATAGGTTCATAGGTTCATACTAGGCTATCTGCCCTAGGGCATTTATAAGCCTAGCCAGAGTGTGTTTGGCTTTCGCCACCCATTTTAAATTAATTTTGCTATGCCTTTTTTGAGGTTAGTATACTGTGCCTCTGTCTAACAGTGACACAGAAGTGATAGCCGGGGTAAACCTACGATCTCCCATCCACTCATCAAGATTCCTCTTGAAGAGAGTCAATGTGGGACTCTGCCTAACCTGGACTGGGATTTTATTCCAGAGTGAAGGGAGCCTCTGGGTTATGAATCTGTCCCTCCAGCATGTTCTATTTATTTCAGTGCTGAGGTTCAAGTCTCTCGAGCGCGTAGCTCGATGGGATTTGGATTTTCTGAGTTGCAGCATGTCCATTAATTCCGGGTTGGACATGGCTTTATACGTCAGGCACAGATCGCCTCTGAGCAGGCGGTATGCCACTGAGTAGAGCTGGAGTATATATATTACATAACATCTATAATAGTAAATAAAATAATACTTGTCAGCATTGTCATTAAAATACATTTGGTTCAATTTAGTTGTATTTATGGTATTATGCAATTTATATTACCATGTTATATTACCATACCTTCAGTATACTGTTAAAAATCCATATATACATCAAATATTAAATATATAAGACATAGTTGGATGAGGGATTATATTATAAATTATATATATACATACACATTTTTTAATTCTAACATTACATCATACATACATTATATATGTTATACAAAATAAAAGGGTTTAATAGATGGAAAACGCAAAGTAAAGTATATTTATTATTTTATGAAGAGGTATAGTCGATTAGATGTATATTTACATAGTAGTTTTTAACATAATATACACATACATACATTTTCATTGGAGTACATATGTATAGTTGGTTCAAGTTGGCAATGTTTTTAATGATATGAAATGTTTTTGAATGAGCCATTTCCCTTTTAAGTATTCATTATTGTAAATTAAGGATATCAATTAAGAAATTATTCAATATGTAGTACTGTATACATATCTTGGGTTGAAACAGTAGTATGTATTCTGAAGAAGTTCGTATGGACGAAACCTAGGTCAATAAAGAAGTTTTTGCTGAAGGAACGTGTGGTGGCTTTTCGTTGGGTTGTTCCAGTATTATAAGAAACTAATTTTAACAATTTTGGATTTGCTTTCATCTCCTTATTGGCATCGGCTACATCTTGCTGTTTTACAACAGGTTGCAGTATTTTTTCTGGTTACTAGTCATTATGGCGAGCGAGAGTGGTTCGGTGGATGTCGGGAGTATGTTACAGCAAATATGTGAAACCTTAAAAGAACATTCGGTTCTTATACAAAAAATACTCACAAAAGAAGCGGTGGAAATAACACAATCAGGGGAAAGTTTGGGCTTACCGCTCACATAACCCACGCCACCTAAAGCAACAACGCAAGGTAATCCTGATATATGTGGTAAAGAAAGAACTGTTAAAGACATAACTTGTTGGAAAACTAATGCTTTTAGTTTTCAAAGCGGTAGCACTACAAAATGTTCAACAGTAGAAGTGATACATGAACCACAACCAATGCAAGAAATGTTGAGAACATTTGAGAAAAAACTGTTCAAATTGAAACGGACACAATTAGAGAACTGTTATCTGACACGGACTATAGAATTGGGAATAATTCCCAAAGGTTTACGGCTTTGGAGATATCCAAATGGCTGTGAACAAAATGTTAACATGTTGAAAGAACTACATGATTTGTTTGACAATTGTGGTATCCGGCTGATGGAAGTAATGGTGAAATATAACAGCATTAAAATTGAAGAATTATTAATTCAATTGGAAGAATTAAATCAGAACATTTCAAAAGACCTTCTCTTTGGGCATGCATATGACCAGTATACGCACATTATATCAGATGTTACAAATAGCTGTGATATTTTATTTCAAAAGAAAAGTGGTAAAATCCAACGGGACATACAAAGATATGCGCAACATCAAGCATATCCAAAATCTGGTAATTCTAAGGGTCAACACCATGGTAACCCACACACAAAGAATGTTTCGGCAGTTGCAGATGACGTCAATCTGCCGTTTGAAGGAGACGACGAGATCACTTGCAATGAGGGCGAAGAAAGCATGGAGGAAGGCGTTAGGCATTCCAATCTGCTGAGGAACCAACATGAGGTCCATATCCAACACGAATTTGATAAAACAGGTGCCAGACCGAAACAGACTTTTTTGGGACTTACAGCAGGCAGGAAACGGAAAATGTAACCACAGATGTTGTAGTTCAGGCGGGTGTCAGTACAGCGGCATTTGGTCCTTTTGGACCCATTGATACTCAACAACCACAAGAGTTGGACAATTACATCATTAATGTGAGTAAGCCCTGCCTAGATTTAAATATTGGTCCTATTGAACATGTAGAACTTTGTAAAACACTGGCGGCTTCTTCCAGCATTTTAAACCCTGTAGTGGATGTAATAATTGACAATAACAATATATGTGAATTGTATAACAGTAATAATTTAATATCTAAAGGGAAGCAGGATGGTGACGATAATATGAATGATAATGCGTTATTAGAATTAAGTATATACCAATACAATGAAAGTGAGTTTAGTAGTGGAATAAATAATGTGGGAAGTGTAAGTGCTGACAAGTTAGTATTTGAAAATGCAGAATGTTATAGTAATGAAGTCAATTTTTATATAGATTGCAATCCAGACCATTACATGGTTAACAACGACAATTGTATACAATCACAAGATATAAGTATAGAAATGTATTCTAATGTAGATATAGTACCTAATGTTACTGATTATGTTTTTTTAAGTAATCCAAATATAGTAATGAATACAAAACATGACTTTAAAGTGTATAATTATTCTTCAAAGAACATAACAGTGGAACATGCTGACTTGTTTTCCAAAGGGTTCAATTATGTTCCCTGCAGAAAAGGCAATATAGTGGAATCTATACTTGATCTAAAGTTATTTTCACGGAAATTGAATTTAAAGGTATATTTTAATAATAAAATTGATTATCAAAGTAAACAACAAAAGATTTTTACAAAACCCAGTTTATTCAATCCACCCATGAACGATGAAATAGCGAACTTTGAAAAGAGAAGTGAATATGATGTAAGAACATTTTACAAAAAATATAAGTATAATAAACATTCCAATATGACTAAAATAGAAGGAACATTACTTAAAGATATCAATAATGACTCACAATTAAGAATTATGAGGCCAGATAAGGGTAATGGTATAGTTATATTAGATTACAGTGATTACAGTTCCTATATGACCAACATGTTACTAAGTGACACATATGTAGAAATAAGTAAAAATCAAGTAAACATAGCTTTTAGAAGAATAGAAGGAATGTTGGATGATATGTTATACCAAGGGGAAATCACTGAGTATGAACATGAATATTTACAGAATGAATACCCAGTAATCAGTGGTATCTTCGGAATACCAAAAATACATAAAGGCCTCAATAATTTGGAATTTTGACCTATTGTAGATGGGAATAGAAGTGCAACATGCAACATAAGTCATTATTTGGATCATTTCTTTAAGGAAAGTATGAAATGTTTTAGTTATATAACTAAAGATTCATGGGACTTTTTGAGTAAACTAAATGAAATAGTCATGAAAAATGAATATACTTTTGTTACAATTGATGTAGTAAACCTATTTACAACAATTCCTCATGATATTGGCCTTATATGGCTAGAAGAACAACTGTTTGAGACACATTTATATGAACAAGAACAAATCAATACTTTAATAAATTTGATGGAAATTGTCCTAAACAATAATTATATTTATTTTGAAGGAAGTTATTACCAGCAAGTAAATGGGGTAGCCATGGGGGCACCATGTGCCCCCATGTATGCAAACCTAATAATGAGCTATTGGGAACATAATTATTTGTTTCAATCAGATTTCCGTAAACATCTTGTAATGTATACTAGATATTTAGATGATATATTTATCATCTGGGACCAAGATAAAGATATGTTAAAAACTTTTTGGGAGTATATAGACACTACAGTAAAGTTTCTAAAATTCACACATCATGTTCATGATGAAAAAATCAATTATTTGGATGTAGATATAATATACAACAAAGAAACAAATATTTTAAAAACACAAATACATAGAAAGCCCACTTTTTCTAATGCATACTTGCATTTTGATAGCTGGCACCCTGACCATCAGAAAAAAGCTATTATCAAAGGGCAAATGGTCAGGGCAGCCAGAATGGTAAGTGAAGAGCAGGACTTTATAGAAGAATTAAATTACATAATGCAACTATTTATGAACAGAGGATATCCAGAACAGTTTTGTGTTAAAATATACAATGAAGTAAAAAATAAAAGACAAAACGGAATTTATACCGCAATATTAAAAACTGGCTCCTTGAATAAATTAACATTGGGTAATAAAGGAACTTTAGAGAAAGATTATTATAATAACGTACCATTGTATATTATTAATTACAATGATTGTTTTAGAGAAATAGAAAGTATAATAAAGAAAAATTGGGACTTCTTTGTGAATGATAAAATTGGGAGACAATTTTTTCAAGGTCCAATAAAATTTGTATACAAAAAGAGTCCATCTCTTAAAAATATATTAGAAAACAAAGGAAAAACTGATAAATATAACAACAGAAGTAAAGGCAATTTTAAATGTGGAACATGTAGCACATGTAGTCACATATATTGTTCAGGTACAGAAACAATGATCAATGGCTGTAACATTAGGATACATGGGCATTACAATTGTTTAACAACAAATGTAGTATATATAGCTTTATGTCAACTATGTAAAGCCTTTTATGTTGGGAAAACAAAAAGGCAGTTCAGAGAGCGGATCAAAGAACACCTTTTGGATATACAACATCATAAGAGTACTAATGCCTTAGCGAGACATATTATTGAAAATAATGACCACAAATTTAAATTTATGGTCATTAATCAAATTAAATATGATCCACAAGAAAAGATAACTACGTACCATTTGGACATGGAGGAATGAAAATGGCAGATAAGTCTGAATTCATGTATTCCACCAGGTATAAATGAATATATGACTATCATGCCATTATTGAAATTGAATAGAGTATATGGCAAATAGATAAGGCATTAAAAATAATATCAAAAGAATACATATATATATATACATATATTCATTATATATTTATTATTTTTTAAAACTATTTAAATATACAAAAAATTGATTAAAGTTATATTATTTAGTTATTAATTATCAATTTTTAATTTTTAATTTTGAAAGTGTGGGTTACAGTGAATTGGATTTAATACCAATTTGATTATATATAATATATAATATATATATTACATAACATCTATAATAGTAAATAAAATAATACTTGTCAGCATTGTCATTAAAATACGTTTGGTTCAATTTAGTTGTATTTATGGTATTATGCAATTTATATTACCATGTTATATTACCATACCTTCAGTATACTGTTAAAAATCCATATATACATCAAATATTAAATATATAAGACATAGTTGGATGAGGGATTATATTATAAATTATATATATACATACGCATTTTTTAATTCTAACATTACATCATACATACATTATATATGTTATACAAAATAAAAGGGTTTAATAGATGGAAAACGCAAAGTAAAGTATATTTATTATTTTATGAATAGGTATAGTCGATTAAATGTATATTTACATAGTAGTTTTTAACATAATATACACATACATACATTTTCATTGGAGTACATATGTATAGTTGGTTCAAGTTGGCAATGTTTTTAATGATATGAAATGTTTTTGAATGAGCCATTTCCCTTTTAAGAATTCATTATTGTAAATTAAGGATATCAATTAGATTAGGCTAACTTAACTGCCCATGTCAATTTTAAGCCTGGACAATTATCCCCTGTGAGATTCAAACCCTGTGCCTTGCACTTGTAAGGCAAACACCTTAACCACTAGGCCACCCTCCCAACCCAATTAAGTAATTATTCAATATGTAGTATTGTATAAATATCTTGGGTTGAAACAGTAGTATGTATTCTGAAGAAGTTTGTGTGGATGAAACCTAGGTCAATAAAGAAGTTTTTGCTGAAGGAACATGTGGTGGCTTTTCCTTGGGTTGTTCCAGTATTATAAGAAACTAATTTTAACAATTTTGGGTTTGCTTTCATCTCCTTATTGGCATCGGCTACATCTTGCTGTTTTACAATAGAGCTGGAGTTTCTTTAACCGGGCAGCATATGGCATCTGTTTGAGCCCTTTGATCCTCATGGTGAGGTACTTTTGGGGTCTTTCCAGTTGCTGCAGGTGTCTGGTAAGGTACATCCCAAAAGGGGCATTGTACTCAATTATGGGCCTGATGAGGGATGATTAAAGAGGTACGATGACCTCCCCTGATATAGATGTGAATCCCTTCATGATTAGGTGGGCTATATAAAATGTTTTTCTAACCACTTTGGCCACGTGGTTGTCAAATGAGAGATTGCTATCAACTTGGGTCCCCAGGTCCCTAATGACTTCTTCTGTACTTAATGGATTACCACCTATGTGGTAATTTGTGGGCACTTTGTTTTTGCCAAAGGGGATGACTATACACTTTTTGGCATTTAGCTTGAGGCCATGGCTCTGGCACCAGTTGTCTGTTTCTATGAGGCCCTTTTAGAGGATGCTTGTGTTGGCTGGAGAGTTGATTATGGTGCCCAGATTGCAGTCATCTGCGAACTTGGTCAGCCACAGTCCTTCCGTGTTGGCCTGTACCGCCGAGAAATATATACCGAACAAGAGAGGTCCCAGGACTGAGCCTTGTGGGACGCCACTTGTAACTGGTTTGGAGTCTGACATGGCTTCAGCAATTCTAACCATGTGGGTTCTGTCCTTGAGCCAGTTTTCAACCCATCTAGTGACATAGGGGTTTATATTTAAGCTGGTGAGCTTATCTATAATGCCCGAGTGGGGTATTGTATCGAAGGCTTTTGCGAGGTCCAGGTAGGTTGTGTGGACCACCTTCCCTTCGTCAATGGCCTTGGTGACTGTTTCAAAGAAAATGACCAGGTTTAAGAGGCAGGATCTGCCCTTAACAAAGCCAAACTGGGTAGGATCCAGTGTCTATAGGTCCCCAATATCTTTATTTATGAGGCCCATGATGATCCTTTCCATAGCTTTGCAGACCAAGCTAGTCAGGCTTACGGGGCGATAGTTTCCAGGATCCATTGAGGCACCACCTTTGTGGAGAGGGACCACTGTTGCTTTACGCCACTCTTTGGGTACATATCCTGTAGTAAGGCTAAGATTGAACAGTAGTTTTATGTTTGGGTTTAGCTCTTCTTGGAGTTCATGTAGGACGCAGCCGGGACACCATCTGGTCCCATTGATGCTGTGTTTTTGCTTTGGAGAGGCGGCTCTTACCTGAGCATCTGAGATGTCAGGGGCAGCACCCTGTGGGGATAGATTTGTGGCCTTTTGGTGGGGAGGTGGGGGAGAAGTTTGCACTGAACCTGTCAGCTAGGATGTTGGCAATGTCTGTGGGCGCGGTGTATTTTTGTCATTTTGGACTAATTCTGAGCATATCTGGGAATTCCCACCCAGGTTCCTAACATAACTAAAGAAAGCCTTGTGATTATCCTTAGTGTCCTGTGCAATTTTTCTCTCGAAGCTGTCCTTAGACGATTTTATGAGTGCACGTAGTTTTTGCTAATACTGATCAGAGATGCCTTCCCTTTTGGGATTTTGCTCTATCATGTAGTAGCTTCCTCCTTCTATTGTATAGTTTGTTTATGGCTGGGGTCCACCAGACAGGACGTCTGCCTTTGGAGGATTGGGTCTTGGTTTTATTTGGGATTGCATGATCCATGCATTCCTGAAGGTGTTCATAGAATGCGTTTATAAAGGATTCTGCGGTCTGGGCCATATTTTCCACAGGCCCGGGGGCTTTGAAGGATTTTGCCTCAGTTTTGAGGCATGTGAAATTTGCTTTAGAGAAGTTTTTCACTGTGGTTTTCTGGGCAGGGGGTGGGGTCGGGATGTGAATATCCAGTGAGATTAGTTTATGGTCTGATCTTACCAGTGAGGGATGCACTTCTGGTCTGGAGCATAGTGTCCCCATGTTGGTGATGATCAGGTCCAGTATGTTTTCCCCTCTTGTGGGAGTGGTAACAAGTTGTTCCATAGCATTTGAGTTTATAAATTCTAGGAGCCTTTGGGCTAGGGTGTTGGAGCTAGAGTAATGCTCCCAGTCTATGTTTGGGTAGTTGAAGTCGCCCAATATAATGGTGTTTGGAGAGACCTTCATATTTTCCAGTATTCTAAGGAAGGCCAAGTGGGGTTCCTGTGTTTGGGAGGGTGGTCTGTAGCAGGCTATAAACTGGAAGGCAGTTTTACCCACAGTTAGTTGCACATGGATAGTCTCTGTTGCTTCGTGCTGTGCCACCAACCTGGAGGTGTGGGTATCTTTGACGAATATTGATACTCCCCCTCCTTTTGTGGTTCGGTCCAAGTTTTGGGGCTGAAAAGCATGGTATGAGGTATAACCTGGTAGTGCTGGGGTGCTCTCGGGAGCCTTGAACCAGGTTTCTGTTACTGCACAGATATCGATGATCTCCATGCTAAGGAGAGTTTCGAGTGCGTGCATCTTGAGGTTTAGACTTCTGGTGTTGAGTAGCATTACTCTTAGTTTCTTATCCCTTGTGATACCTATGGAGGTGGGTTTGTCTTTTGAGCCTTGCCTAAAAAAGGCACTATGGGGGTAGCAAGAGCCTTTGCCAATATCCGAAAGCCCAGGGATGACAGGTGCAAGCCGTCCCTAGTGAAGCATCGTGGCTTGTCGAGCATGTCATCCCAGGCTGACAGGCATTGTATCCCCTTTGAATGACACCAACACTTAAGCCAATTGTTGAAATTGATCATCTTGTCTTCATATTGTGGCATCATTCTTGGTGAGGGTAAGATGCTACTCAAGGTCAGGGTCATACCGGCCTGGGCTACATGCTCAGAGAGCTCCTCTATGTCTCTTTTCATGTAGTCCAGGGAGGTATGTCTCAGGTCATTCACACCAGCATGGACAATGACTGAGTCATATTTGTACTTGCCTTGGAGTGACCTGAGTGCTTGTGTTATGTGGCGGATCCTAGCGCCCGACAGGCAGCTCACCGTGACCTTCTCCTTGTTCAGCCTGGTGAGCGGGACGTCAGTGTGCCTGACGATGGAGTCACCTATTACAAGTGTATCAGGTGTGTTGTTTAGCCTTAAGGGCTGTGACTGTTCGGCACACTGGCTTTGTGAGCTATGTGTTGCACGTGTTTTGTTTTGGGGTAGCGGTTGCTTGGATGTCTGCTTTGGAGGTCTCTGCTGCTTAGGCAGATTTTTATTTAGAGCCTCCGAGTATGTTTTTGTGTGTTTATGTGTTTGGTTTGTTGTCGTGGTAGGTCTATGTGAGACTGGAATTGTAGTGAGTGTGGTTTCCTTCTCCTCCTGACTGGTTATGCCAGTACTAAGCTGAGAGAGCTTAGCCTCCAGTTTGGCTATATGGTTGCATCTCTTACATGTGTTGAAATTTGTTGGGAGGAGGAGAGGGTTGTCTGTGTACATGAGGCAGTTGTAACATTGCCTCAAGATTCCCAGATTCACCAGCTGGACCGGAGAGGAGATTGACAACTGACCTTTGGACATGCTAGAATAGTATTGGGAATTCCTTTATAATTGAAAAAAGGGCCAATGGGGAACAAGGTACTCAAGGGGAGTTTGTGAGGGTGTAGTGCTTTTAATTTTTTAGAGCTGACTTATATAATTGCTTTAGTGAGCAAGTGCCAGGTAACTTAAATGCAATGTGTTACAGGTAACTTAAATGCAAAACCGACAAACAGTAACTTTCTTTCAAGTGAAACAAGGAAATAAGTACAGTAAGCAATGCAGATATCACTAGGGATCCACAGAAGTGCTAAAAGGCCACGTTTTAGGTGGAATTAGCGTTTCAGGGAAATAAACAAACAACAAGCATACAAATAAAGCTAGATTCAGCAGGCCTGGATCTAGTCTATGCTACAGCAAACAAGGTGTACCAATTTCAGTAAGAAACAGAATATGCAGGCACTATAAGCCTCTAACCAGAAATTCCCTGCTCAGAAGGGCAGAGTCCAGCCTCTCCTCCCACAAGAGTGCAGACCACAATCCTTCTTAACGTAAAATAACTGGCCTAAAGCCCAAGTGCTTAAACCAGAACTAATACACTTTTAGAATAACAGACACTGAGCTCTCAATCAGCAGTTCCCAACTTAGAAGGATGTAAGCTACCTGTCCTGCCACCACAGTGCAGGCCACAAACCTTCCTAATGTAAAACAACTGGCCTGAAGCCCAAGTGCTTAATCCAAAAGACTTAGAAATTATAGCTACACTTTAATCAAGTTACTACCAGCAGTAATAAATACAACTGAATACTTTAAAGAATGCCTGGATTAGTGCTCAAGTTATACAAACAAAGCTAGATTCAGCAGGCCTGGATCTAGTCTATGCTACAGCAAACAAGGTGTACCAATTTCAGTAATAAACAGTTAGAATATGCAGGCACTATAAGCCTCTAACCAGAAATTCCCAGCTCAGAAGGACAGAGTCCAGCCTCTCCTCCCACAAGAGTGCAGAACACAAACCCTCTTAATGTAAAATAACTGGCCTCAAGCCCAAGTGCTTAAACCAGAATTAATACACTTTTAGAATAACAGACACTGAGCCCTCAATCAGCAGTTCCCAACTTAGAAGGATGTAAGCTACCTGTTCTGCCACTACAGTGGAGACCACAAACCTTCCTAATGTAAAACTGGTCTGAAGCCCAGGTGCTTAAACTAAAAGGCTTACAATGAGTTACACCAAGCAGTAATAAATACAACTGAGTACTTTTAAGATGACGCAAAAGCAAAATAAAGTAGGAAAAAACACAAATACAGTAAAAGCAGATACATTTTTTTTTTTTTTTTTTTGGAAAGAGAGAAAGGAAAGAGAGAAAGGAGTAGCAGAAACTAAGCTGATTGGCCTTCTCAAATGCTCTCCCTGTACTGGGTAGAATGAGGTAATGACACTAGACTGGGAGGAGGGTCCCAGATCAAATTTACACTAGGGGCGGGCAACTGCAAAGCCACCAACTATAAAAACACTATACCAACAGGGAGGGAGGGTGGCAAACAAACAGCAGAAATGTTACTCACAGCTGAAAAGCAGCAGTGAGCCTTTAAATGAAAGTTTTAAACAGCTAAAGGAGCCACTAGAAAAAAAGAGTTTAACTGCAACAAGTTATTATAAACAAACAACCCAACAGATGCTTAATAAGAGTGGACAATTTCCAGATAATACCTCACACACAGTGAAACTAGCTAGAAGAAATACACAGTACACAAAGTGCTATAAACAACAAAGAAATAAAGAACAAAATAAACAAAAAAACAGGATACTTAATGTTATATATTGTAGCTCCGAGTTTGCTGAGTGTCCTTCCTTTGATCAGCTCACTGTAATGCCTTGCAAGTAATTTACCAGAAAGGCACATTATTATGACAAATGTAACAAGAGCAAAGGTCAAACGTCAGGGCGTTTACCCATAATGTGTACAGGTGAGAGGTATGAAGGTAACCTGTCCAAAATACATGTACAGAACTAGTGATACTAGGTGGACAGGTGAGATGAAAGATGTCAGGACAAATGACAAAACATGTACAAGTCATAAGCATGTACTTCGACAAATGTAAATGACAACGTATGCCCTGTGAAAGTCAATGTGGAAGGTTAATAGACTCAAAAGAAATGTGTCCCTCAGGGTGTCATGCAATGTCACCATTACAATGTCCAGTCCTCCATACTTGTACGTGAGCTCTGCCACTGACAGAAAGCGCAAATACCGGCGTACACATAATGTGCATGATAGAATAATTAGTGTGGATAAGCACCTGTTGGCCTTTGTGAGAAATACAACCCTCTGGGTGGGTGTGTCCTGCAATATAAATGTAATGGCATCTGGCCTGTGATGCTGCCATACAGTGTGTGTATTGGTGTCAGAAAATTGATATCTTGTATCAGACACACACTCTGCAACTGTACAGATTTACGCATAATGTGCAGAGTTTTGCCTCATATGTTTGGTGTGTTACTCTTAAAATCAGTACCATTCTGGCAAATCCCTGAGAACTGAAGTCATTAAATAATGACAAACATGTGAGTTTAAGACACCACATCCGTCAGAAAAGTCATACTATGCAAAACCTATTATTGTGTCAACTATCTACATTTGTAAGACCAATATTTAAATTCTGCCCCTATGTGTCCCACTATCAGTTAAGGCTTTGTCCAGATGTTTGCTCTAGGAGGTTGAGTGGTATGATCAGAAACAGATACATGTGTGAGGAAACAGCATTATCGACTGCAAGATAACTCAGAAGGTATGAAAAGTGCTGCAGTAGGACGTTCAGTACTGTCTGCAGGTATGTGCTGACATGTCAAATGACACAGCAGTCTACATGAAATACCTATAGGGCTGTCACCTTTACAAATTATGATAGTGGGACATACCCACAGCCATGCACACAGCACAAATAGACATACACACAGCAAAACTAGGCCATGATACATGAAGCCTCCGGAGTGTACGAGTAGAGTGAGAGTACAGCAAGGATAGATGTCTGCCAAGCTATACAGCAAATGCCTGTAAGGGCGTGTAACACCGCCCGTAACACGAACGTTGCACGGACAATGTTGGGATTTGCAACTTACCAGATTGGTATGTGAAAGCTATGCAAATATGCGATACATGAAACAGTCAGCTGTCCATGCAAGAGCAGAGTTATGTGCAGAAATTATATATATATATATATATATATATATATATATATATATATATATATATATATATATATAGATACAGACATACACACACAGACACACACACACGTGGCAGGGTTGTGAGCAGAACACGAGCGTAACCACTGTACCACACAACAGCATTACGCAGTGACAGAACGTGCAACCTTGATTAGTAGATCATGGCAATCACACAGGCATACGTCTAGCCTGTAGACATCGGCATCAAAGGCAAAGATGCCGCACAGATGTTATGGTGAGTGAATACTGTAAAAGCAATGTACTGTTGTCATGCAGCTGGAAACACACACACACACACACACTTGGCAGAGCTGGGAGTCGAACATACACCTAACTACCCTATCACACTACAGCATGATGCATTTACAGAACGGGCTACCGAGATTACTAAACACAGCAGTTCCACAGGCATTCTTCTAGGCGCGTGTCGACATCCGCAAAGGCAAAGATGTCAGCAGGATATATCTGTGGTGTGAAGCATCTAAAAGCATAACCTGAGTCCCCAGGTGGACGGGAGCACACACACACACACACACACACACACACACACACACACACACACACACACACACACACACACACACACACTTGGCAGGGCTGGGAGTCAAACATACACCTAACTACCCTATCACACTACAACATGACGCATTTACAGAACGCGCTACTGAGATTACTAAACACAGCAGTCCCACAGGCATTCTTCTAGGCACATGTCGACTGTCGACATCCACAAAGGCAAAGACGTCAGCAGGATATATCTGTGGTTTGAAGCATCTAAAAGCATAACCTGAGTCCCCAGGCGGACGGGAGCATTCGCACCCACACACACACACACACACACACACACACACACACACACACACACTTGGCAGGGCTGGGAATCGAACATACACCTAACTACCCTATCACACTACAGCATGACGCATTTACAGAACATGCTACCGAGATTACTAAACACAGCAGTCCCACAGGCATTCTTCTAGGCGCGTGTCTACATCCACAAAGGCAAAGACATCAGCCAGATATATCTGTGGTGTTAAGCATCTAAAAGCATAACCTGAGTCCCCAGGTGGACGGGAGCATGCGCACACACACACACACACACACACACACACACACACACACACACACACACACTTGGCAGGGCTGGGAGTCGAACATACACCTAACTACCCTATCACACTACAGCATGACGCATTTACAGAATGCGCTTCTGAGATTACTAAACACAGCAGTCCCACAGGCATTCTTCTAGGCACGTGTCATCATCCGCAAATGCCAGGACGCTGGCAGGGATTGTATAGAGAGTGTACGATCAGACATAGTACTGTCCCATGGTAGACGTACACAAACACACGGCAGTGGTGTACTTGGGGCAACTATACATGTATGGAGCACTACAACAACAATACATAGACACAGTACGCACCACAGACAGTACACCCTTCAAGATTGTCTCCCAGTGTGTACTCAGTAGGCATCCATCCTGATGTTGAATATGGAAATCTGTTGCCTGGATGACCACCATGGCAATACAGGATGTCAACGGCCATGCCCATGCACAGAGGGACATCACCGACACAAGGTGTCACTGGCCATGGCCGCACACCTGGTAATATACGTCAGTTCGGACTGTACTGTGTGTCGATCTACACAACGGCATACTGGGCATGCTCACACACTTAGCTGTTGCAAAGGGCCATCTTGCATGCAGATGGAGTGTAAACACGGAAGGTCTCAGTTTGGACTGTACCGTGTGTCCATCTACACAACTGCATACATGGACTGTACTGTGTGTCCATCTACACAACAGCATACTGGGCATGCTCACATGCTTAGCTGTTGCAAAGGGCTGTCGTGCATGCAGATGGAGTGTACACACAGAAGGGCACAGTACAGAAGGGCACAGTAAGGTATAACTGTCCTCACACACAGGGTGGTCACACACATGCAGTGACCTGTACACACTCAGCTGCCATCACAGCTGTCATAGGTGCAGGTCACACACGTACACACTGCAGTGTACACTGTAGCTGTCAAGTCATCACCATGTCATCGGTGCAGCAATACACAGCCTTACAGTACCACAACACCATGTGACACATGACCACTGGGCTGTACAGAGGTGTACACCAGCTGTGCAGAGTACACATGTACTGACAGGGATCCAACAGATGTTATGCATTGCAACGATACCAGTATACATGAACAGGTCAGCTCAAGACATACCACGACCCTTACACAGCTGTGACACATGACTGTTGCTATGCACCAATGAACACATGTCTGGATATGTCATACATGTGATTGTGTGGATGTGTGCATGGACTGCACACACAACACATACGTACATAGCATAGCCTTTGATGTACCCCATGCATAACAGTGGCCTGAGCAATGCTACGCATGCAAATGGAAGGTGGGTCCACGTCTGTTGAATGCTCACACTACAGGGGGTAGCAATGTTGACCAGGACACATACCCTTGTACTGGTCGCCTGTGACACCCATGATATCATACCACAGTCCATGTGTTATGTATGTCAACACACATGTCCAACAATAGCAATGCATACAAACATGGCAACAGGAGACACATGTGACATCTGTACTGTGCATGCAGCAACCATGCATGTGCAGTGGCCAATGTCCTTAACATAGTTGCACCTAACTACAACATGCAGTCGCAATGCAGCCCCATCATTGACACCTGTATACGGTGACATACAAACAGCACGTATGGAGGGATGTGTGTACATAAAGTGGTGAACCACCTGTGTAGATGTATGTGTGCAGGGGTGGCTCACAGTTGTGTCACACACCATCCTATCGTGCCATGTGCAAACAGTACGCTATGTCACTGTTACATGATGGTGCTGACATAACGCATACACAGCGGTCAGGTGTTATCAACTATATGTCACATGGCACCTGTAACACCTACAACCTCCCATGTGCATATAGCAGCACAATTGCCAGACATTGTGTTGGTACACATAATGCAATCAATACCGCTGCATGTCTATCAAACGTGTCATCATATGGCAGGTGTATCATTCCCAGCACTGCCATGTGTGTCCGAATGTGTGACCAGAGATGCACATATCATGGGGATTATGTCCCAGTTGTTACACATCCCTGTTTACCATTGTAGAGATCTGTACATACAGCAGTGTGCGAAGCATGACGTCGGCTGGTGTGGTGCATCACACACGTCGGCTGTCCGTATACACATGTGTGGTCACCACAGTGTGTGTGTGTATGTATGTATGTCTGGTGCTTGGTGTGAGGGTGTATGCTAATATACAGTGAGAAATGATCACTAGCCCCACATGGTGACTAACCCGTAATGGTGATGCACTGCACTACCCTGTTGATGCCATAGGTCCCAGCCATACTGGCTACCTGTGCATGTTCCTTCTCTGTGACACGTCGTGTGTGTGCATAGTACTGTGAGGATGATGACCACATAGGCAAGGGTCCCCACCTCAACACTATGGGGTGTGTGTTATAGTGGAGTACACCCCATGAATGTGGCCATGTTCCCGTACTGTTACAGGGTCCTACTGCTACACAGTGTGGCCTCCAGCTACCAAGTGACACCTCACATCATCATTGGCCAGACCGCTGTGTACAACCCCTGCACCATGTCACCATACCAGTAATGTGTCCTGCTATGTATGTCACGTCTCTGTCCACTGTAGCCTGTGCCACTGACCACATGCATCAGGTGCAGTATATGTGCGGACATCTGTGTCATGTTGGTGTTTCCAACAGTCAGGTTGAGGGTACATGTAGCATGCTGATATTGCCAGATGTGCCTGTGAGTAATCCACAGTTACACATGGGGGACTGCAAACACTGCTACCAGTAGGCACATGCAAGTACACCATAGGAGGGAACCAGGGTATCACAACCAACATGGTGCTACAGATGTAACTGAGACACATACCGTGAACACATCACAATGCATGCTGCACCTGAACTACATGGTATGACCAGTGCATGTCAACAGTACACAACCTATGTCACATACACATCTCTCAGTATTCACACACAACCACTGCAACATACACATCCCTCACTATGCATACACAGGTAATATTGCATACACCTCTCACTATTCTGTTCACCCTGTGCATCAGAATATTTGAGCATATCCCTGCACCGATGGTGTGGATGACAGGGATGCGGCACAGGCTTCATCATATGCACAGGGTGATATGTTTGCCAGGGGCATAGGCTGCACCAATGGATGACATCATGTGTGTGTGTGTAAGGGCCGGTGATTCGATTGGACATGTCTGTTCAGAATGCATGTGGATGTTGTGGAGCCCTACAGTTGCATTTGCTGTGTGCGTGTATGTGTGTACACAGTTCTACCATTTGTGAGGCCTACACGGGGTATAATTGACAGCTCCAGATTGTACAGACCAGGTTGTACAGCTCACTGTGTCCGTCCACGGCCACGTGACCTGTGCCTGCCTGGGGTTGCACGGGCACTACCAGGTGGAGGTACAGAGTGGCTACTGTCCGACGACACATGTCTGCTGGAACCGTGTCCCCACTGAGAACGTCCAGGTCCACATCCACGTGGCCTGCTGTGTCCTGGTGTGGACAGCACAGCACCAGCTGCACTGCTACTGCTACCGGCACTATGGGAGCGGGCATGTGAGGTGGCACGCTCACATCGACCTACACTAGGTGGTGTTGCTGGCCTACGTCCATGTGGCCTACGCCTCACTCCTACCAGATGTTCCAGCACAGACAGCTCACGCTCGTGGATTGCCATGCCATGGTTAAGGATTCTGACCATGTCACCCAATCGCCTATCCAGAACATCAGCAATCTGCTGTTGAGCATTTGCCAATGCCTGGATGTTGTCATTTAGGGTATGGATAGCAGCCGTCTGCAGCCTCTGCCCTTCTCTGTTCTGCTGTTCAGCACATGCCTGTGCTGCCTTTACAGTCTGGAACATGCATCTGGTGATACCAGCTGCTGCGCTCTGTCCTGCAGGTGTATGTCTGCCATAGGTCCTCCTACGAGCAGCACCGGCCACATGCCTATGTGGCAAATCTGCAGTCATTACACTGACACCATGGTGTGTAGACACACCTTCTGTAGCCACCACACGTTCCTGTTCCACGCTAACAGATGCTGACTGTCCTTCCTCTATGGCCACTGGTGATGCGGTATATGTTGGCAGCAGAACTGTGTGCGGGGAAGAGGGGGACATAGCTGGGATGGTAACCATTGGCACAGATTCAGCCCCTGACAACCCTGCCTGTACCTCATGCATATGTTCATCACTGCTAGTATCTGTGGGGACACTAACATCAGATGGACCGCAGGAGGGTAACACACCTACATCACCTGTGAATGCAAAGAAATACTGTAAAGTACAATAGACACAGACACTGACACACACAGACACAGACACAGACACAGACACAGACACACACACAGACACACACACACAGACACACAGACACACACCCACAGACACACACCCACAGACACACACCCACAGACACAGACACACACACACACACACACACACACACACACACACACACACACACACACACACACACACACACACACACACACACACACACACACACACACACACACACACACACACACACACACACACACACACACCATGCATGTGATTTGACAGATGGCATGCAGCATGCCTGTGATACAGCAGAGGGCATGCAGCTCAGACATTAATAGTGTTAGTAAGCATACCTCCCTGGGGTGCACACTACAGCAAGCAGGTGTCATATCAGTAGCCATGCAGTTCACACAATCATGGTAGTATGCATGCATCCACATGATACACCATGTGGCCCAGAACAGGATAACAGTACACATGGCTGACGTGACCTTGACATGTAATCTGCTGACATGTGCATTAACATGCATACATGTCTGACACAATGGTGTCCTGACACATGTACAGCATCATAATGGGCTTCACATTGCAGTGTTGCCTGTATGCCCTACAGATAAAATGCATGTTTAGCAAATGTGCATGAGTATGGGAGGGTAGTGTGAGCCGTCTACATTGCTATACAGTGTGAAGTACAGACACTGTGTCATTGCATGGCATCATGAGGCATCTACATTGCTGTAGAATGCATAATATCTACACATTGCATAGCCATAATTGCATGCTATGACACAGTCGTGATGTTCAACAGATCGTATATGGTAGACTTCAGTGACATCTCTGGTAGCTGTGCACAGGCTTTTCGGATGTCCAGTGTACCACATCAACTGTATAATCGGTCAACTAAGGCTATAATTGGACCATGTGTGGAAAATGTGCAACAGGGTGTATACACATCCCATCTACTGTGTCGCTACATGTCTCTGGCCATCCCCCATGGCCATGTGTGCACATGTGTTGGCCAAATGTGTGTGATGGCCATCTATCTCACATGTCTGTGTTGTCCCATATGACATACACCCATAGATGTCAGATATGTCACAATCCACAGGGCTATGCAGACAACGGGTTGTATGTTTGGTATGTGGGGTATAGGTCATGCGATAGTGTGACAATATTGCAGACAGAACACTACGTGTCTGGAACATGTCAGGTGGCACATCACTATGTGTGCACCCAATGCAGGGGCATATGACACAATGGTGACACCTGTGGGCTGCCCATATCACAGCTCACTATGTGGTACTGTGTGTGTATCACATATGTTTTTCCAATGCATACTACATATGCCTCCATTGTAGAACACCTCCACCGTTGTATGCACAGCTGACCACACATGTTGCAATGACAAGTACTGTGGTTTCAAGTCGGTGTATCATTTTGTTTGTATATATTGCACATGGGTGGCCTGTGTGAATGATGGATGATGCGACCTGTATATCGTGACTGGAACAAACATCAAGTGTGCAAGTGTTAACTGGCCACATGGAAAATAGATCTACACTGTAACATGCCTGATACTGATGACAGTCTCACCTGCAATGGACTCATGTCTGTGCGGCACACCAGAGGTACCTGTATAGGGGTGACACAGCAGTATGAACATTATCCATGACTGTATGACAGCCACAGGTTGCACTGTGCATGTTAACACATTCACCTGTGTAATAGCATATAGTATGCACATGTGTGCATACACAGAGTAGCATACTGTAGTATGCAGCATGTGTGTCCACATACCTTGCATATGTTGTTACTTTACATAATGTACAGTGACACATGCAACTAAATGGGATATAATAGCCATATGTGCAGTATTGACTTACCAGGCAACTCCAGGCTCATTGGTTGGGAGACACCCACCTCCACGATGGCAGCTAGTGTCTGTGGATGCTCTTCCCTGGGTGTCCCCAGACTGGCCAGTAGCTCCTCGGTGTGTGTGAGTGGGGGCTGGGTTGGTGGCCCACCACCTGTTCCACTTTGTTCCCTGGCGATTGCAGTGGCACGCTGTTTTGCATGTCGTATCAAGTCCATGCAGTGTCTGCGCACCTGCTGGTAGGTGCGGTTATGGCCACCCACATCGTTCACCCTCCTGTGTAGATCCTGCCAAAGGTCATCCTGCTGCTGGGCATGCTGTGGCACATGGCTGATCAACAAGTCATAGTTTTCATGGAGCTGTGAGATGCGGCTGTATGCTGGAAGGCGTGTACGGGGCATTATCTGTAAGACATAATGATGGTGACAGGTCACAGTTTCAGAGATGTACAGAGATACTGCTGCACATACATTTCTATGACATCTACTACATCTGCACAGTTATCTTTGCAAAGCATCATGACACTGACATGACTGACGTGTTTGTGTCACACACATGTCACACCCATTACGCATTGGATATCATCACCATATATGTGTGTCACCTCATTACAGTGTTCATACGCCATGTGAATGCTGTCTTGCTGTGGGCATGTCTATTTGCCTGCACTTGTGTTCTTACCTATCTGCACATGCCTGGATGTGTCCACGGTAATGCTGTTGACCTTGATGCTGTGTATATGTCACATATCAACACAGACATAGCCGTAATGGACTTGAGCAGTGACAATGCACACATATGCATGGACACCTGTACATGCATGTGTTTTGCCATATACATCTACACATCACTGTACAACTGTTCAACATCCTGCCATGGATTGCCTGTGTTGCATATGTGATAGACATGGGACAATGGCTAGTCAGACGTCATTCGCAGGGATGGTTATCAACCATAGCATGTGCGGGCAAGGTTTCCAAGCTGTAACAGACAGCCATTATGCCACCTCAAGGTGCACCAGTGCCACATTACTGATCCAGTCAGTTGATAGTACATCTACCATGCGGCCATCACACCATGTATGACTGGGATGACATGTGCAACTTTGATGGACAGGGTTGCATGGTATGGTGGGAGTATGTCACATATATGGCACAGGGATCTGTCCAGCCTGTAGCGATCCTAGTATTAGGACGGTGGCTGTCCATGACATATGTCTTACAGATCAGGATATGGACATGTAGAATGTCCATCATCATGGTGTAGCAAATGTCTTTCTGCAAGGTAGACAGCATGCTGCATAGTGGAGATGAGGATTGTGAAGGCTGGTTTTGCCTATCCACGCATGGCCATTACCCCTTAAAGGTGGTATGAGATCCAATATTGATCACCACAGTGCTGTATATGCCTGTCCAGTGATCTCTGTGCTCATGGATGGCACCCTGACATGACATGGGCACCTCATATGACTACCTAAGGTGCCTGGAGATGTCACCAAGTCAGGGGGTGCACTGCACAGCACCATCCCTTACACAGTGTCCATAATGTTAACCACAGCCTAGGTAGTAGTTAATGGGTACAGGGATGTTCACCTAGCGGTGACAATGCTGGTATCATCCATCAGACTGTGCACATATGTCACACACCTCTCCCACACAGCCCATTCTGTATGTTGTTCACAACACTGACACAGCTATACTCATAGGTCATGGCCATTCACAGCCTTACATACACAGATGCCTAACATTTGTCTGTGTGGTATGGGCTACAATGAGGGTGGAGTACAACACATTAACCCTGTTCTACTGTAGCTGGCACTGGTGTGATGTGCACATGTCACTCTTGCACCTTTTGTAGTTGTGTGTCTGTCAACAGGCCACTGGTGGAACACTCCTGTGACATACAAAGGTATTTGTAATCAAACATCCATGCTGTCTTGTACATCTGTACTGCTAACATCTACAGTGATAATGGTTCATGGACATGCACACCATACTCAGCAGGGTTATAGTGCGGTGCCACCCATAATGACTGTCATCACCACTTGTGGGTTGATATTATCCAACACACTATCTGTATTGTATGGTCATGCTAGGCACTTGTTCAGAACTTGTGAGCATGTCATGAGTTACTGATTAATATAGCACCCATTCCACACCATTTCCCACAGGTACACTGGCTGTCCTACACTTCCCAGCTTGCTTATGGTACAACAGCTGTTGTACACACGTAACGCACATATCCTGTGGGACATGGTTGTATATACAGGCATGTCAAACTGTCACGTACCAGTGCTACTGCCTGTCTACATGATGGATATGTCGTACATGTGGCAATAGAGCAATTGTCTCATGTACACATTCAATGCACATCTCCCAACATACGACACTACAGCCTGTGGGGGATGCACTTCTGCATCCGTGCTGGGGGCATAGCTCTCAAGTGTACCTCATTACGAGGAACGTACCTCATTTGGGGCCTTAAAAAGTGCATGTTCTTCAAGGTTCCACATTGAAGGGGTCTGTCACACATTCATTGTTGGAAATTGTTTAACTGCTAGCCATGGCTAAATAGATGGGAATCATATTAATTCATTAGAATATCTTTTTTATACGTAAAACCAGCCTATATTAGCCATCATATGCCCTTCCTAGTTGAAGCTGTTAGTAAGCCAGTAGTAAGTGTTCCATGTTTTGCCCATTTGTCACACATTATGAGGGCTAATGTTCCTCATTTTGGGGACAGGAGGTTGATAGCTATGGCTGGGGGTAATGCTGTCACCAACCCTGACTGCACCTGACAGTCATGTGGGGATGTGTAACATTCGCAACACACCCCACCCATCACATAGTCTCACATGATCTCCACCACAGGCCACATCTACGAGGACAACTTGTGCAGTACATCTCCATACTCTGTGTAGGCACCAGAGGTAGCCCCCATCATGGAATACAACATCACCAACTTATAGCCCACAGACTCATGTGTGCCCATCACATACAGCCAATAGGGAGTTTTAACATTCACAACACACCAGTCATAGGTGACTCTGTAGGGAGTCACACTGCAGTTCCACACAGCAGGCTACACAAGGCGATAGTCGCTTACATCTTGCTGTCGGGTAACTGGTTCTGCAACATAACCTATGCACCCATGTCACACCTCACCAGGTACGATGTGACTGTCATTCTCCATGTTAGTGTGACTGCCCTGAGATGCCACTTCACAGACTACGTGTGAAGGGACATGCAATAGCTCACCAGTCTTATAGCCCTGAGGGTGGGGGCCAAGCCCTGGGGAGCATTATGCATTCATCCGGACATGATACTACTGTACAATGACCGACTGTGTCACTTCAACAGTTGTCTATGCTCCTATTGTCATTCCACAGGCACCTGGTATCTGTCCGCTTTGACTGACCTGGTCAAACACAATGCTGTGGCACAGATGACTTGCACCTGTCAGCCCTGGGAGTACAGCTCACATGTAAGGCTCTTGCTGCTTCTATACTGCCTGTCTTTCACAGTTTCCAATAACAGTCACCGGCAGAACGGGAACTGGCAAGCACGACATGGGGTCATGTGACACAATGCTTGCATCTTCCTCTGTGATGCACGCAGGCAAGGCACACCTTATAATGCACCACTCCAATATCTCTGCAGTGACTGGGACCTGCCTCTAGGCTCTGCAGAGCACACCTGCAATGACAGGTTATAGACAGACCATACCTTTCAGGCAATACCTGGACCGGCACACCTACAGCTGAGGGGTTCCCATATCCCACTATGCTGTGCACACATCCTGGCTAGTTACTTAGCACAATGCATCAGAGGTGCTCCACGTGCAACTAACTGTGTCCGGGACTGCTATACACATTGTAACAAGCTACAGATTCAACATCATACCCCACGGTTAACATACCTCATTTGTTGGTATATTGGACAGTGGGGCTCAGACAGCTACTACTGATGTGTGACTGACACTACCCCACACTTAACTGGGATAGCCACTTATGTACCGACACATCCATGAGTCATAACCTCCACTCTGCTGGATCAACCCATACACACCACCTCCAAGACCAAAATTAACCTTGACATGAACACTACCACCATGTGACTGGTGTTACACACCTGGGGTTATCCCCTCATTGGTGGATTCCAAACATATGCTAATCAACCTTGTTAGCCACATCCATCACAGCATACACAGTACATGAGTACTACAACACCTACTACAGACGTCTTCTGACAGCGGTTGTTAATGTCATGACACCCGTGCAGATGGACGATGCACATACAAATGCTGAAACATACCCCAGTGCACTTCATTAGCATGTACACAACTGCATGGATCATGCTATTCCACACAGAGCCATGATGGTACACACCAGATAACAGACGCCACTCTGGTGGTCATGTTCCATGGACATATGATGTACAACAACAGGTGTAGGCTGTTGCACAGTGGTGTACATTCCCATGGGTGGGGTAGCTCACTGGTCAGCCTTGGTAGGGCCACAGGATCCCTCATCACATACTCCAAGACTAGCTACGTAAACATTACTGCGACACATTCCGGGTGTACCACCAGGCATTATGGTGGTATGTCAGTAGTCGATGGCAACACCCACATCTGCTGTCACATACAACAGTCACTCAGGAACATTACAGACCCAGGTGATGTTGGCAACATGCTGGAGGATGGATTCAATGCTAACATTACACCCTCTCACTCACTACAGGGCCACAATCCATACAGGAACATTGTGGTGTCTCTGTGGTCACACCTACACAGTACTAACCTGCACTCTATATGTCCTGGGACACTGGCCCCATGTCACCTTCCAACATCCCAGGCTGTGATGTCCACAAACCTCTGAATGACATGTCTCCCCACTAGGCCACCATATTCAGTAATAGCCTTGTTTCAGACATTGTAGCCCCTGAATGGCTGACAGCAGCATTTATCACACTACACACAGGTGGCACCACAATGCATGAGTGGGACTATAGTCCTACACACCTGACTGGACTGTTCTGCATGGCTATGGGGCACATCATCAAGGACGTCATTCACAGAGACATTGTTGGGCTCCCGTCCATTGATGCCACCCGGGTTGGGCTTGTTAGGGCCAGAGCAGAGTCACTACACCTGGTGGACTCCTTTCATACAGTTACCAGGGCAGTTGCTGATGGTACGGGAGTCCACACATCCTACATTGTCCTCTCATTGCCTTTCAGCACCATTCTCCATTCTGGTATTGACAACATACACTTCCACCTGCACATTGTACCCTATGTCTCAGGATGTTATGCAATGTGGCTCATGGACAGGACACACACAGTGAGGCCAACATACCATAGTACCTACTGCATGTCAGTTACATTTGGTATACCACAGTCCTCAGTCATAGGGCCCCTCATGTTCAGTATATGCTTCCCTGCGGTACAGGCTAGCACAGGGGACTTTCCCTGCCTAGCTTTACAAACCCCTGCATACAAAGCACCATGATTGCTCCACCAGCTGATACTGACTCCATCCATATGGGTGTCACTGTGACAGATACCTGATATGACTATCATGGCGTCAAGCTGCATGACACAAGATGCATGAACATCACCTTTGCATTACAACATTCACCCACTGACTATCACATGGATGGTAGTCCCCTACATACATATCACATTGTACATGTTTGCAGTACACACATATGTCGCACCCACTCCTGTGGTTACTGTATTGCCACTGTGGCGTGGATATCCTTCTATGGGGCCACACTTATCTGGACTGGGTGTGTAGCTGGTACATAGGCACCCATTGTACCTCTGAACTCAAGACCTCTACACACATTCAAGGGAACACCACCCCATTTAGGGTGTACCTTACACAACAGCTAAAGCTTTACATACCACAACATTAACACTCCATGACGTTTACTGAGATCCGACAGTTTAAGTATGCGGCTGCACTATGGACACCACATCTGTACACATTTGCATACTACAAACTCAAGGGTGACCTCTGCTGATCAGACAGGGCCCATGTCCACAACATTATTAATGGATATACTCCTCATACGCGACATAAGCAAAAGCCACTGTGACCAACATGCTCATGGATATGTGCACACACGCCACAATGAGTGGGATGTGCTTGAGGGTTACATTCCCAAACCGGACACTCACCATGCTTTGGAACATGTGTCCTATGTACATCACGCAGGGACACTCAGTCGCACTGTTCATGTGATACCTCCCTTGGTGGTTGGGAGACACATGTAGGCCTGGGATCACTGCAGTGGCTGTACTGTGCAGAGGTGCAGGTGACACATGGCTCTGCTGTTCACAGGACACTACCCTAGGGAGGTGCCACTGGTGTGAACACTGTAGTTGTGCTTACACATGGACTTGCCAGACTGCATAGTACCCCACTATGCACCTGTGAAGCTATTACATGTCCTTTGTGCATGGTTACTTGGTAGCCCTTCCATTTAGATTAGCTACCATGCTATTACAATGTCCCATGCCTACAAGCCAGCTATTTCAATGTCCAATGCCTACAAGCCATATGTGTCCTGTTATTGTACATGCCAATAGATGATACCTTTGGTATGCATGATATGCCTGTTATGCTGTGTAGAATATCTGTCATATCTACCTACAATACTATACATTACACATATTTCACATAGTATCCCATAATGCAAAGCATACTTGCACAGCGGGACCAGCTTAGATATGTCATTGACGTTATATGCCCATACACATGCGTGCTGTGACAGTATATCAACATATACTATCCCCTGCTATGGCACGTACTTGTTGGACATACCCTACCACTGACGGCGGGTTGTATGAAATTGTTCTGTTTAAAGCCCTCATGTAGCATCCCTTGTGGTGTCTGTGATGTGTACCTTGTGGCCCACTGCTGGACGCACAGTTTCTACAAGTGTTAGTATGCTCAGCAAGACATCACTACATAAATACCTTTTCCCACTTTATGCATTGCGGACACGTTTAATTAATGCAAACCGGGATATACATACAGTAAAACTAATTAATACAGATCATGCTATACATAACCTTACATATCGGGTGTTCTACATACCTTGTTATCGTTACGGAGTTTTGTCTCTATCTCTCTCACAGTGTTTCAAATGGTATTTGGTATGAGCATACTGTTTGAATGTCTGGCAAGTCATCCTTATATACGCCGATACCTGTAACATGTGGTTTCATCCCACCAATTGGTGTTCCTGAGTGACTAATTACTTGCATATCAGCTGTGCAGCTACTCCATTCGCCAATTATGCGGCAACAGTGGGGTATAATTGAATTCTCCACTTGGGTGTTGCCTATTTGCCCTACCTTTGGGGAGACGGCCTGTATTGTGTTTTGTTATGTGTAATTGCAACTGCTATGCATGGAGACAAGTATACTTTGGATTCATGTCCCCCGTGGATTGTGTGTGACAGCTAGAGTATGTGGTTCAACATGTGGGTGTACCTGTCATCCCAACGTCTGATAACGGACTATTGCAAACAAAACCTGTAACATGGCTGTTTGTTCCATTATACAACGCCTGCAATTTTGCATGACGCCTTTAATTGTGTCTCTCACATGGTATGTTGATGGTTCTGCAGATGTAATTGACTGACTGGATGTTTGTGCTGCTATTACAGTCTGTATTGCTTTAGTTTCTAATGTGGGGGATGTCGGTGGGTGTACGTAGCATTAACAGGTTTGTGGGGCTTGCATTTCTACATATTCCATATATATATATGTGTGTGGGCTCCGTCCCTAATTAGAGAGTTAACAGTTAGTAGACTTATGTTACGGGATTGTACATTGGGCCGTTGTTAATTGGTTTCTATATCGTCTGCAGGTGAGGTTGCTACTTATATACCTCTGGAATTGCAGCGGTATATCAAGGGATATGTGTAAGTGACAGCTATCCCTTGTATTTCTGTCCCAGATATTTGCAGTCATTGTGGTTGTGTTGGTAAAAGAACCTGTTTGCCATGGGTTGCCACCTTTTCATATGGTCATTGTTGGACACTTGCGGGACACACAGCGGTGTTTACAGGCCAACACGTAGCCACGGTCAGTACACAGGTTAGCATATACTTTTATCCTCAATACATACCTATTGTTGTGGGCTTTGGCTACTTATCATATTGCATGTAACATTTACGTTTCTTACATACAGGCATAACTATTAAATACGACTATTACATTATATATGGGACATATTAATGTCCTAAAATCTCGGACATTTGCCCTTTGCACTGTTTTATGTCAGGACGCACCTGCCCAGGTGAGGCTGTCCCTCCTACTGTGGGACAGGTGGTAACCGTATGCCTATGGCTAGCTATACCCACACCTACTGTACTGATCTACCTCTGACTTGGCACTAACAGACACATGTTGTGGACACACACACACATTACAGTCACATGGAGATGCACACGGCACCCTCAACACACACATACACAGTCTACGGCACTCACAAATACAGTTGAACACAGTACCTACGTGGACCGCAACACCGACAGCAGTGACTAAATGTCCCTTCATATAATCATACTATTACTCGCGGCTGTACTGTGTTCTATCGGTCTTTCAGCCTCGTGGTTACGCATGTCGGTATGTTACACGTTCCATAGTTGGCGGTATCCTATTTATTTGTACCTCCAAGTGTTATGAATGTCGTTGACCTATCTATATATATTTGCAGATATCGCTGAATCCATATATATCAACATATATCACTCTATTGCCCTTTCTATCTGTATTATATATATATATGCATATATGTGTACATATATATATATATATATATATATATATATCTGGCGAGGAACGTGACAGGCACACAGCACCACCATATGCTGATAGGCTCATGTACTGTTCAGGTGTTGACATTCCGTGTTCCACTAGCTGTTGTGTGTACAATGTTTGAGGGCTGCCTATGTAGGAGTCACACATTGGGCCACCTATAAATTACAATTTACAGGTGGTCATGTTTGTGTGCCATCCATTTTACTGTGTGTGCAGGTGGAGAGGTGTCAGTCCATAGGGGCCTACACTGTCAGAGTATGTGCTATACATTCCCTCTTTGCCAAGGCATAGGCATATTGGGCATGCCTCCGTCTGCCTACTGGGGCTGGCACAGTGTGTTCATGGTCTGAATCCCTCTGTGCCTGTAATGGCCTTGGCAATTGCAGTGGGCTATGAGGGCCTTCACCATTTTGTCCCTGCTGCAGCTGCTTCCGCAGGATCTTATTATGTAGCATGGCACATACTATGATGATGTGGGCACACGTGCATGGAGAGTACTGCAAGGCTCCACCAAATGTATCCAAGCACCGGAACCGTGATTTCAGCATCCCGAACACATGCTCTATGATGATTCTGGTTTGTGCGTGTGCCTCATTATGGCGTTCTTGCATGGGTGTGTGTGCATTTCTGATGGGAGTCATCATCCACGGCTCCAGTGCATAGCCAGCATCCCCCACAAGATGGCCATGTGGGATGTTCCCCCTGACAAATACCTGATACAGCTGTGAGGCATGCCAGATATGGGAGTCATGGTAGCTTCCAGGGCTGCCAGCACACACATCCCTGATAATGCCCTGGGCATTGCACATGACCTGGCAGTTGGTGGAGTGGAATCCCTTACGGTTTATGTAGTGCCTACCATGTTCACCGGGTGGTGACTTGATTTGTATGTGCGTGCAGTCTATCGCATCCAGTACCTCCGGGTAGTGTGCCACATGGTGGAAGTGGCGCATATTGCTGGCCAACTCCTCCTGAGTTCGGGGGAAGTATATCTGCTCATTGGCATGTGGTAACATGGCATCCAGGAACTGGTGTAGTACCCTGGATGCTGATGCCTGTGAGTTCCCCATTATATCTCCAGTTGGCCTTTGAAAGGTACCTGTGGCCAGTATTCGCAGGCTTACACATACCTTCGTGTCCACTGGGATGGGTTCCCCTCTGTTGTTTCTGGTTCTCAGGCGTGGCCGGCACAGCTCCACTATTTGCTGTAAGATGTCCCTGTCCACCCTGTAACACTCTACTATCTCCAGGTCATGTAGCCCCTGGTAGGTTACCCTTGGTCTGAACACTCTCCTTCTCCTCCAAGGCCTGCGGTGGTTGTCAGCATCATCCTCCACAACACCGTCAGTCTCTAACACATGCTGATGAATCACAGCTATGGCAGCTCCCAACATTTACATTTTAAAAGTTCCCCATGTGTTTGCACTTATGGTGCAGTGTTTGGGAATACACAGGTGTGTGTAGGGTGCTTTCACATTTTATACTATTGTGCTGTGAACACCGATGATTTCATAGGGTGTGTATGTACGATCATAGCTACAGGGTATCTTATGTGTTTTACTACCGGAACAACTATTGTGGTGCCTTTGGTGTTGAATTACATTTGGCTGCCGTGGATTACCTCTTGACCTTCCCTTTGCATTTCTGCACGTTGCACCTACCATTTTCTGGCATGCATCCAGCAGCCTACTTTCATTTGTCCTTTCCTGGACCTGGCGTATCTTGCGTTATGTGTGCTACTGCCGGTATGCTGTCAGTTTGCTTTGCTCTGCTGTGTCAGGTCTCCTCTCTTTGCAATCCAATACCTCCCCTCCTTTCTTTGCATTCCAATGCCTCCCCTATCCTGTTTTGCAGGTTTCTGCAAGCAGACTTGTCAGCTGCCGTTGATTGGCCATCGTGAGTTGATTGGTGTTGATTGCTCATTAGTACTCCAATTACCCTACTTCAGCATTTCCTTCTTTTCTTCTCCTGACCTTCCTGTTTGTGCTATTGTTCGCGGCATGTGCATCTGATTACTGGGTTTCGGACATGTTTTCATCCCTGTACACATGCGCTTTTGGGCACCATGTGTGCTCTCAGCTAAACGATTCTATACCTTCCTCCCCACCCCTGTCCTGCAGCTTTGCTTAGCAACAGACAGGCCAGATTTGCATTGCTCCAATGTGCTTACTGCTACGGTGGCACACCCCTCTGCTGATGTCATGTATCTCCTCTGAGCCACTCCTCGGTGTTATACCGCTGCACCGTATGGTACAACCTTCATCCGGCAGGACATTTGCGATTCAGTATTATCTGCCTCATTTGCATGGCATTGACTACTATTTCATAGTTACCACGCCGGACACTATTGCAGGCCCTTAGCAACCCTTGCACCTTGGTTGTGGTGTTCCATGCCTACCATTGTGTATTATGCTGTAAACCTGATTTCTATTACGTTGCGATTTTATGACATTTTTATATTATTTCTTTATGTTACAGTTTCCGCACATATGCCCTGCAGTTGTGCTGTGCGTTACTGTGGACATGACATTAAATGTTGTTTTTTTAGGTGTTGTGCATCTTTTCTTATGCAATTGCCTGTGTATTTCGCCATTGGCATATGTTAACTTTGTGATACATGGGTCTGGCCCGCTTCCATAGCTCCGATGTTCTGTTTTGGAAAATGTAAACCGTGTTTTTTGGTTTACATTTCCGTGGGCTTACACTATGCCTGCACCACTTCATGAATCACTATATGCCTTCATTTGCATGGTGCGACACTGCGCATGGGGTGATTAGCATACCTAAGCCGAGGACTGTGCAGTTCTGGCATATGCCGGTAGTGCACGTGGAATTGGATCATACCTGAATTGCTCGACGGCCATATTTGGCATTATACCGCCTACGCTATGCCTGCGCCTGGCGCAAGCTTCATGAATCCCGGGGATGTATATATTTTTGTTTTCACATTTTTATCCAGTAAATGTGTTAACACTCATTTTTTTGTCTATAATTTCTATTACTTGATGTGATGGATTTTGTATGTAAGCTTAGGCTAGAGCTTTTCTCCCTGGGCCTCCACTGAAAATGTGCACTGTCCCAGTCAGACCATCCTGGTTAACAAATGTAAAATAAAATAAATAAATGAATAAATTAGGATAATCAACCAACATTGCTAGAGGTTCCCTATACATTACTCTAGTTTTGCTGTGAGAATACCTAAAAGCATTCCCCTATTACTTAGAGAACACCTCTCCACAAGTTACTGTTAAAAAATCTGAGGACCCATCTAATAGATTCCTGAATCTGCAGTTCCTACTCTCCAGGATAAAGTCATATTCAACAACCAGCTGATATTGCCTTTCCTTTTTCACTTTTCTCTTTCCACTCTTCTACCTACTCCTTACCTCTGTATGTCTTTTCTGACATGGAACCAGATTAATGATGCAGCTATCATCTACTTTTCCTGTCTCTCCTCCACTTAGATATTTTATCACTAATGTAATTGCTACTCACTCTCTGTCTTTCTAATCTATCATAATCATATTCTCTGTCCACTGTTCTTTTACCATATAACTTTCTCAACATATTAGTTTTTCTGAAATGTTCTCATTTGCATATTACATTGCTGTACCTATGATATACTGTACCAAATTTTACTCTTTTTCATTTGATTTTAACTCACTACTTGTACTTAGTAACAGCATTATTAAAGATTTTCTCATGAGGCCTTCGCAGAAAAAGGGCCTGCTTACCCAGTCAGACTACCCTAGTAAACAATATATATATATATATATATATATATATATATATATATATATATATATATATATATATATATATATATATATATACACATTTATCAGTACATGTGGAATTATGGAGGCCTGAGACAATGGGATGATGATCAACATGCACAGTATAGCTCTACTCAAGCCATCCATATCATTCACCATCCATATACTAGTATACTAGTAAGGATATACCAGAAACAAACTAGGGACATTGCTGGACATGGATGAGGACATATCTGCATGCATCGTGGATGAGTAGGCGAGACACCATTTATATTCTAAGAAAGTGTTGCAGCCTTTCATGTGGATTCCCCAATAAAAAGGCATTTTGGACCAATCAGACTTCCACATCAAATGGTAAAACCTCTCAGTCAAAGAGCTGCAGCATTGTTAAGTCAGTATCACTGTGTTGCTCTGCATCCATTAGTTCCCATCATCAGAGCAGTAATCAGAGCAGCAAAGCACCAAGTTCTGCTACTATGACTTGCTCTGGGAGCATCACCAACACTAACTTTGGGAGACACTGAATATAACACCTTACAAATGTAAGTGAAATTTTGAACATCACTTACACTTAAGTTACTCAGTGGGAAGACACTTTTCAAACAAGTGCAGATGATACCACATCATATATGCTCCACCTGAGAAATGTAGCACTTACATCTTCTCCTTGAAAGAAATGAAAGAGACAAAGAAAAGAGAACAGCTTCAGCAATGACACATTTCATAATGCATAACAAGATACATTTCCTTTAAACAGCAAATACAACTTCAGAATCACATCAGTCAATTATGCAGACTGTAGCCCTAGACTTCTGTCATTATACCTGCTACTTTACAGTTCCTGTAGGCTCTGTCAGCATAACCAGCACTTGCACCACTGCATAATGTGCAAATGATGATGGCTAATGACATTTTAACATGTACTGTGTGTACCATATGTGCAGAAATGTCTGAGTATGAGGTGACTAAGCCCCACTCGGCATAGCCCACAACTAACACTGCATGCACCATGTTATTTTTGTAACTTTACACTGTGGTGTACTGGATATCTTGTCCCATAGCTGTGGGCTGGATACCGTTGTTTGGCCTGTGCAGCCAAATATCATGTACAAGTCTGCTGGAGGGGTTGAGCTATTGCTATTATCTCTGGTGTAACAAACAATAGATGGGGGGGTGCACTACCACTACTGATGATTAGCTGTGGCAGTTGTGCTGCAGACCAGTGCAAGTCTTGCTCAATGATGATTTGTGTTTATGCAGAGAGGTGTTAAAGCATGCCCCAGGAGCTCCCTGAGGGTCATGGGTTGATGCCATTAGACAAGGTTAGAGTTGGTAGTCATTATCACTTGGAAAATAAAACAGGAAAGGGATGTAAAACAAAAAAGGTGTGGGGGCAATAATCAACACTACCTATGTCATTAAGTAGACTGAGAAATTCCTACAGATAACAGCATTTGGCACAGTGGTGCAGCAGGCAGTATTGTTGCCTCACAGCAAAGCATTCCCCAATTCAGTCCTCAGCAGGAGTGCTTTTTTGTGATATCTACATGTTCTCACTGTATTCATATGCATTTCATTGGATACTCTAGTTTCCTCCTTCTTTCCAAAGACATGCAGTAGATTTATTTGGCACTCTAAACAGGACATAGGTGCGATTGAGCGTACAAGTGTGTGGTATGCAAGGACAAACACAACAGGGCTAGCCACCCAACAGTGTGAGCATTGTTTCTAGATGATTGCATATATACATACATACAAATATTTCAAGCACAGGCATTAATGCCCTTCTAACTTGCCAATACACTAAAACACTTGTTCCCATAACAGGTGCCCAGGCTGTTCTTAAAAATATCTAAACTAGTATTTGCTTTAATATAATTTGTAATTCAATGTATCAGCTGCTGTCTCAGAAAACCATTTAGTTAGTACACTTCTCATTCCTATCGAATCTTCTACATAGGTTGTCTAATGATTCTGTACTACTTTTTGATAACCCCAACCATTCCCAGAGGTAGTTGTCTCTAAATGCCCTATATACCTGAATAAGATGTCCTCTTAGATAGCTGTAAGAGACACTGTGCAAGTTCAGATATTTTAGTCTTTATAAAGACTTGGTGTATTTCTAATGTATTCTTTCCAGTTTACTCATGCTTGTTTTCTTACAAGGTTTCCATATTGTTATCCCATACCATGGGTCTAATGTAACTAACAAACAATGACTTCAACATTTCTTATTTCCTAGACTTTATTAATCTTTTTATACAGCTTATAGTTCTATAACTGTCTTTAAGCAATTAATTGATATTATTAGAAAAACTCATAGCTGGATTTACCCATATACCTAGGTCCTTAAATGAGTATATAGTTTCAACCACTGTGTGCTGTATTAAATATTCACCTTTCAATTTATGTCTCCAGAATCTCATATGCTTAGTTTTTGATATATTTATCAGCATAGTATTCTCCTGTTTCCAAATGGTCACCTAAGTCAGGTTCTTTTGCAGACATGCCTTATCTGTAACACATGTAATCAGTTTATTGAATTTCAAGTCATCTGCATATAGACTGTAGAACACCTCAGATGAAAAAGTTAGGTCTGAAAAATACAATCTAAACAATTAAGGGCCTAGGACAGAGCTCTGCGGGACACCCTGATTGTAACCAAGAATTTCACCTGTCCAGTTGCTGTATGATACTTGCCATGCCCTATTGGCTTGCAGCTATCCACCTTATCAAGAGTACATCAATACCTAGTTTTTCTAATTTATTGATCAGTGTTTTGTGTGTGTCCCTGTCAAATGCTGAAGTTAAATCTATATAAATTACATCACAGCCCAAATTTTCATTCCTAGCTGTTATTATATTGTTATAGAATATCAGGTTACAGGTGGTAATAGATCTATTTCCAGCATATGCATATTGATATACGGTTTTAAGTCCCAACCTATCCAATTCTGACAATATCTTATCCCATATTACCTCCTGCATTATTTTTCCACAACATGAAAGTAGACTTAAGGGTCTGTATAACTCTGGGTTTGTCCTATTCCCCTTTCCCTTAAAGACAGGTTTAATAAGTGCATGCCTCCAATCTTGAGAAATTTTCTCATGTTTATATGACCTAATGACTAATAGATATAATGGTATAATGGTACTGTAAGTTCTTGATGAAGTGTTCTGAGGTCATTATTACTAATTCTGTCACTTCCTTGTGCTTTGTTTGAATCCAGTTTCAGCAGTTCTTTTTCAATATAACCTGATTTGATTTCAGTATCTGAGTTTACCTAGATGTCACTAGGACAAAGTATCACCCCTTTGTAAAGCCAAACCCTTTTGCCTAAGATTTTGTAAATATATTTATAATCGGTTGAGTCTGAAAATAAATTTTAGAATCTGCACAGTTTATCAATTTTTGTGTCTTTATTCCTCCCACATCTTATGTATCTATAAAAAGGATTTCTATTATGCTCAATGTCTTTATACACATTTTTGTGATTATCGTTGTTTAAATGATACTCCTGTCCATGTGCAAAATTGTGAAAAAGTGGTTTTGGATGGATGTGGATAGATGTGGGTGGAACAACATTATAATAGGAAGCACTTACCATCTAGCTGATCAAAGGGTATACTACCATATGGAAAGTTGTGCTATAGCAAATTTTTGAGCCAACTGCAAGAATCACGGACACCAGCATTATGTTGGGCTGAAATCTTCAGGATGTATCCCCAATACATTACACACTACGTGGAAGTTGATGGAATGACAGCCCTTCCATTTTCAGTACCTCTCCCTTGTGGTCCAGATGGGGCTTTTCTAACAACACTGGTGTAGTCTGTCTCACCAAGTACTTCTGGGAAGCATGTAATTCTGCAAAAGGCATGCAAGATAAGCTTGGTCCAGTGGTGTCATTGAGAAATACATATGCTGATCCACATGACTTGTTCCAAGAGTATATTGAGAAACTTCCACAGTATCCTTGAGGCAGAAGCCTGTGAAATATCCATCATGATACTGCCTGCCTCTGAAAGGTCTCTGTAGCAAGTATAGTGAATGCTATATATACCTTAGTATCCACAGATAAAGGAAGGCTATGTATCCCCCAATTCACTTTTCTGGTACATAAAACTTACCAAAGACTTTATTATATCCCTATCCACTCCACATCTCTCCAGTAACTCCTGTTCAGTAAAGTTCTGGTGAATTGTACTTTGTTCCCTCGTTTTCCCAGCCCAGTGAGTACTGCATAACTTACTGTGATGCAAAGTGGCAGAGACAAGCAGCACAAAGCAATAAGGCTTACAGCAAAACTTAATAACTCCTCTGACTACAAAGTGATTGCAAAATATTCATATTCACATGTTAATCTGAGCAGAGCACCACTGCACATCAAAAACTGACTATAAACCACAAAGTTGGGAAAAGTGTTTAATTTACATAAGTAAGCTGCAGATTTTTCACACCTTTTTCCAATGCAACTGATTAGTGCTTCATTTGTATGAGACTACTCTCAATCATTTGCACAAATATCTCTGAGTCTTGTCTTACTTGTGCTTGCGTGCATCTTGTGCAAACTCCCACTGTGCTTGAGCATGATGACTGAATATTTATTTATTTATTTATTTATTTATTGGCATTTGTTTACCGGAAAGCCCACTGGGCCAAAAGAGCCCATTTTCAGTAGAGGCCCAGGGAGAAAAGCTCCGCAAGACAGTTAATATAATGATACATAACATTCACAGTAGATGGTACATACAAGCAGTGTTAGCAAAATGGAACAATATTAAGCAAAACAACAGAGTAGAAAGGATATACATATAAAATGTGCACAGATAATTTAGGGGTACATTTTAAAACAAGTAAACTATTGATATACAGTTTTATGATAAGCAGTCATATACAGATATTTACAAAGTAATCAAGGAGCAACAACCAGTATAAATGTTGCAGGGAAGAGTGAAATTGATTTATTGTCAGATGGTTAGGCAACAATGGATCGAAAGTATTAGTGGAATCATAATGTCAGTATGACTTAGGGTGTGAGTATCAGTTTATAGATGGGTGGGAATTTTAACATCTGCATTGCCAAAGGGTGGATAGGTGTTGGAGCAGTAATTTTTTGAAGGAGGAGAAATTGCTGGAGGTTCTGATAGCTACTGGGAGAGAATTCCATGGCTTGACAACAGAAAATGAATAAAGCATGTCACAAGCTGGGAGTTTTGGTTTGTCTATTTGCATAAGGAGTTGATTTTCAGATCTGAGTGGCCTATTTGGGTGGTAGTGGGATAAAATGGATATAAGAGCTGAACAGTCTGCAGGTTTGTAAATCATTTTATGTGCTGTGGTTATCTGTAGACAGATTTGATAATTTGGGAGTTCAAGGCAGTTAAGCTCTTGTAAGGAGATGCAGTGGTGTGAAGAGTGTTTTTGTTGGTTGCAAACTTAGCAACCTTGTTGTAGCAAGACTCGAGCTTGCTTTTCAAGGAGGACTGGCTGCTGGTAAGGAGAGGAGCTACATACAGGAGATATGGAAGGAGAGAGGTTGTGGTGAGAATACGCATAGTAGAGCAGTTAAGGAAGTGTTTGTGTCTGTAGAGGGTGCCTATTTTCTTTTTTTAATATTATTGGGGATGTGGAGGTTGAATGTCAGGTTTTCATCAAGAATAATGCCTAGTAATTTATTGTGGGTGATGACCTCTAGGGTCGTATTATTTTGAGAAAGGATGCTGAAATCTGACTTATTAATAGAGAGGTTTTTCTTAGGGGTAAATATTACCAATTTGGTTTTGTTAGGGTTTAGTGCTAGGTGATTATTGGCCACCCACTTTTCAGTGGCAGTAAAGGTGTACTGAGTTATTTGCAGAAGTTCAGATGTTGAATTAGCAGAGCAAATAATGGTCGATTCATCTGCATATTTTACTACAGATGCATTATTAAGGGTGGAATGGAAGTCATTTATAAAAATAGTGAAAATAAGGGGTCCTAAGACAGAGCCTTGGGGAACACCTGTTGAAGAGTCAAGGAATGGGGAGAAAGAGTTGATCCATTTAATGGATTGTTGCCTGCCTGTTAGATAATTAGTGAACCAGTTTAGAGTTGGGGAGAGATGCCAAGGGTGGAGAGTTTACTGAGGAGTAATGGGTGGTAGACCATATCCAAAGCCTTTGAGAGGTCGACAAAGAGTGAGGATACAAATTTGCCAGTGTTTCTGGCTTGATTGACTGTGTCCATCAGGGTAATTAGGCAGCAGTTGTGCTATGACCTGGCCTGAACCCATGTTGAGTTGGGGAGAGAAGCTGGTTTGATAGTAGATAGTGTAGAAGTTGATAGTGGATAAATTTTTCAAGGATTTTAGAGAGGGGGATAGAATAGTTATGAGTCGGAAGTTAGAAATGTTGGTATTACTACCACCTTTGTGGATGGGAAGAATATAAGCTTTTTTTCCAGATAGTGGGAAGATAAGACTCTTGGAGGGATCTATTGATAAGTATGCTGATTGAATAGGTAATGGATCTAGCTGACATTTGGAGGTATTCTGGGGGTAAGTTGGGAGCAGTGAAGCCAGGTTTCAGTTTTAGGAGTGGTTTGGTTATAGTGGTGATGGATATGAGGGAGAAAGAGAGGAGGGTGGGGAAGGGGTGGCCATATCCTGAGAAGAATGTGTTTGTGGAAAAAAGGTGGTATTAGAAGTAGTTTGGCTATAGTTTTGATGAAATATGAGTTAAAGAGGGTAGCTATTTCACTGGCAGTTTTTTTCAGGGAATGGGCAGCGTTTGTTTTTGGTGCCAGGGCTGATTATAGATGAAATGGAGTTCCAAAATTTCTTTGGGTTTTGTTTGTGATTTTTTTTGGAAGGTTAAATAATATTCTTATCTGTCAGATATGACTAGGTGCTTAGCTTGATTACGAAGCTGTGTAAATTCTATGAGATCAGTGGGATTCTTGAACTTTTGCCATTCTTTCCATATTTTCTCCCTTGCAGTCATGATTTGCTTGATAGCTTTAGAAAGACATATGGTGTGCTTAGTTTTTACTATTTTTTGTCTTACAGGTGCTAGTTTGTTTATGATGTTGAGGAATGTGGAGTTGAAGAACTCAACAGCCTCATGAAGGAGCAGGAGTTTTAGTATATTCCAATTGATATTGCTTAGGATGAGGGATTAAAGTTGCTTAGGTTTCTAGCCAGTCAGAAACTGAGCCAGAGTCTTTATTTCTGTTGGATCTGGTTATATCTGTTATTAGTTGTGTAAAATTGACTAGGTTGATATTAGATGATGGAAACTGACCCGATAAAGTGTTTTAGTTTATGTCACCAAGGATGATTGTCTCATTATTTATGTTGTTTAATAATCAGGCTAGAATGTCTTCTAAGATGGGAATATTGTTACCTGGAGTGATGTATAGGACTGCAATCCAAGGATACTTGGCATTGTTCAATTTGCGGAGAGATATAAGTACTTTGGCTGTGGAGAATTGGATTGGAATATTAGGCTATATCACTCTTATTAAGCATAGTTTATGCGGACATTTAATGCAGTGAGAAAGCAGGTTCAGTATGGGTTATAGGTTAGTACTAAGCTAACTGCCCTTGCAAGCCATTTTAAGCTTAGCCAATTATCCCTTGTGAGACTCAAACCCTGCATCTTGTGTTTGTAAGGCAAACACCTTAACCATTAGGCCACCCTCCCAACCCCTTGTGTCCTTTCTAATCTAACTTGCATATTTGTGTATGTTATTTTTATTTTCATATTGCAGTAGACATTAGACAATAAATATATATTGCTGTATACATGGGCATTTAGTTGTGTGAGTCACAGAGACAATTTTTCACAAACTGTATTTGATTTTTATTTTTTATTTTGAAGTGATCTCCTGATTATCTTCTGGTTTGTGCGGCACCCAACATGTTCTGTGATTCTGCATTTATGGTGCAGGATCAGTGTTTTTTGCTTACTTCTGATTTTGTCACTCTGTTAAAGATTCTGTTCTACAAAGGAATGGATAAATATGATGTACAGTTATGCTTAAATACAAGATGATATGAGAACTCCATATAAATGTAGCATGTGAAACTGTAGGTCTGCTCTAAATATTGCCCTCCCTTGTTATACTAGAAGGAAAATGTTCTAAGTTAATGTGATAACATAAATAGGAATCAGAAAACATTGTTTTATCAGCTCATATCTATATCTATATCTATATATATCTATCTATATATATATCTATATATATATATATATATATATATCTATGTATATATCTATATATATATATATATATATATATATATATATATATATATATATATATATATATATATATATATATATATATATATATATATATATATATATGTATATATATATATATATATTTTTATATATATGTGTGTGTGTGTGTGTGTGTGTGTGTGTGTGTGTGTGTGTGTGTGTGTGTGTGTGTGTGTGTGTGTGTGTATACATGTATATAAATATATATATGTATATATATATATATATATATATATATATATATATATATATATATATATATCGAGAGAGAGAGAGAGAGATAGATATGTAGATAGATAGACAGATTTAGATAGTTATGTATATATTTATATAAAGAGAGAGAGAGTAAAGATGAATTTATATGTTTGTTTTAAATTAAAAGGAAAGAAGCCTTTTTTAATAACTTGAAAGTAATCAGTAAGTTTTAAGACCACTGAGTATTGCACAGATATGACAGATATATATATATATATATATATATATATATATATATATATATATATATATATATATATATGTATATATATTGGTGATGGCAGCAGTAATGTATTTAAAAAATAGCTTAGCTTACAAGTTTGACTGAGAAAAACTAAGGTCAGTATTCATAGTTGTTTCTCTTAGACATAGAGAGGAGTTGCACTGGCTAAGCCCCAGTGTATCCGAGGCACGACTCATGAACACTAGTTGTACTGACGGACAATGGTTTTAAGTAGCCTGACAATCTCATAGACCAATCTGTGACTATTTTTTGTTAAATTGTAGGCCTTCATACCTTATTGCAATTCATAGTGACTTTTTATGCACTTTTTCTCTTTGCACAGAAGTACTGGAAAAAATGCAGCACTGCCTTCTCTACTTTACAGTCAAAGGGGATGCATAAGTCTGTTGTAGCTTACCTATCTCCCATAGCTAGGATGGATGAGACGTAGGCAATATCTGTCACATCTGCAGATTTTCTATATGTCAGGAAGAGAACTGATGCTTTTTGTAACAGCACTATTTGTCAACATGCGTTAAGTATTGTGAGGGGAAGTGACACCACATGTTATAGTGGGAAGCGAGCCATTGTGGAGAAGCAGGTGGTGTATTTCCATTAGGAGAACTGTCTTTGTATTGTTTTGTCTCTGACATTCTCTGCAACATTTCTTCACATTCCAGAAGGAAGAGCAACAACAGCGTTACCAGTAATTGGAGTGATTTGTGAGGACTGCCCTCCTTTTATAAGTTTTGTAAGGTGTCATACCTATGCCCCTTACTTCACATTTACAGCAGTACTGTCAAATAATAATTGATTCAAATTCAAAACTCCATCTCTATACTTTTGCCCCATTTCTTAAAAGATATTTGCCAAAAGTCCTCAAAGCTTCCATAAGGATGTGATTACACCATAACTGAAGCTGTCTCTCCTGATTCTTGCTTACTGCTTTTGCATAATGCTGTAAAGTTTACTTGAATGTTTTGACAAAAGAGACAAACTGCCATCTGTCATTCTTTGTGAACATTTTAGTAAATGTGGACAATGAATAACTGACCATGTGATAGATATATCCCTTGTAGCACTAGTTCTGACCTGTGATTTTCTGTGCTCTGTTCCTACTGCCTGTGTTGTGCTGACCTCTGCTGCAGGAGTAGTAGTAAATAAGCATGCATGTGTTTGCTGTTAGAGTATGTTAGTAAATAGCGTAATGCATTCCATTTATTATTTGTACTCACCTGATCCTTTACCCATTCAATTCCAAGCAGTAAGCACTCTGATACATATAAGCAGTAAAAACAGCACTTTCTACATGTGTCAATCATGTCATTTATAAGTATTGAAAAAACATTAAAATGCATGTCTTACCAGTAAAGTAAGGACACTGCACAATAGTAGACAATGAATTACTTTTATTCCTGCCTTTTTCAACCTATTTCTGCTTTTCTCTTTTACTGAAAAATGATTTTAATTTAGTCATGCTTTACATGATCTGTTGAAGCCAAATGAAGATAAGCACCATCAAATATGGAACGCGTAGGAAAACTGGAATAGGTTGGGGTTGATTTACAACCTTTTTATGCAAATTAGGCTCAGGCGCTCCATCACACCATAGCTCAAGTGTGTATCAACATTACAGGCTAAAGTACAGTGGGCTCAATGTACATACAGCTTCCTCTACACACGACTTAACATAATGGAACCCAATTTATGATGATTTGACTGTATGGATCTACTGTAGACATTTCTGTGTAAGGCTATGCTTTACTATAATTAGTGCTACTTGTTCACACTTATCCATTTTGTATGTATGCATAGCACCACTGTTCACCAGTTTTCCTTGTGCTTCTGTGATCGCTGGGACTTTGAAATTTACCCCAAGTTTTCTTCTAAGTCTAATGTTTAACACATATAGATGGTAGGTGCTGAAATTATTGAAGTTGGTTGCATTTATAAAAATGTATCTATATGAATGTGTTCCTTTTGTAGTAATAAATTTTCTATAAAAAGAATATTCTTTTACATAACCAAAGACATTTATGATAGTTTAATTTTCACAGCATAGTAATACAGAAGTTAGCATTAAAGCCTGACAGCAGATGGGATGTTTATATGACAATCCTATTTTTCTGTGGGTATCCATGTCTTACTTTGGCTTCATTCTGCATTTTCAGGATGTGAGAATAAAAGAAATAAGGATCCTGGATGTTTTTAAGTATATAATATATAATGACAGCCTTTGACAGACTAGTGTCCCACCCATGAGTAACTTTTAGCTTTTATCCTACAGCTGGCAAGACAAAAGTATAAATGTAGTTATCAATAAATGTTGTGTATTAAATGCTGACATACATTTATATAAAGAAGATAAATATTTTTCAGTCTAGCGTCATTCCCTGTAAAATGAAAGTAATAAGATAGTACTAATAGTAATTGTGCAAGCATGTTACAGGCATCCACACTATCCCGAAATGGGCATAGTTAGGCTGCAAGTCATAGAGACCATACACATTAACACATGATGGCGGTGAATAATAAACTCATAATGGGATGTAAATGAGAAATGAAATAACTCAGTATATGCTAATGAAGTCTACATGTGATTCATAGTTAAATTTCCACACCTTCTGCAGACTTGTTGTGAAAAAATGGAGCCATACCTATTTGTTCTAATTTACATTCAATGCCGATGCTGTAATTTAATGTAAACTTAGCTGTTTACATTGCTGACCTTGTAGAAATTGAGTTGTCCTTTCTTTCCAGTGATTCTTTGTCCTTCCACCCCAGCATACTTTTGACTATGTTCAAAGAGAAGGAAGTAGATAAATCAATTTCTTATATAAAGGAAAGATTGTCATCTCTATGAACTACAATTTGTGAATACTTTAACTGTTTAATATGTTCATTTTCAGCTTGTTATATCTGTACGAATATTTGCACTACGTATGACTAGGTGGTTCAAACTGTATGAACTGAAACCGGATTTTTGTTTAGTTAGTATTGTTCTTCTGTATTAGGTTTTATAATACCTTTATTAACTGTAACCATATTGTTAATGCGGAGATTTTCTCCCTGGCCTCCGGTGAAAATGGAATATTCTCCCATTCTAACTTTCCTGATAAACACATGTCAAATAAAAAATAAATATTTATCATTACTGCACATTATGCATCAGTCATTCACAAAAAAATCATTAGTCAAACAACACAGCAAAGAAAGCATGCCTGCCATCCTCAGAAAAAAGTCACGTGACACAAACCCCATAATTATATATATTTGCATAGTCCAGCCAAGTAAATTTGCATTGAAGCAATGTTTGCTCCAATCTGAATACATTCACAATAGTATTAGAAACAGTTTGTAGCACATCTGTCCCTTCCTTAGCCTCTACCAGTTTCTGGTAATCATAATAATGTCAGTTCTCATTCACCAGTGACACAGCAGTCTCCCAATAAAGGCCAACAAAACATCCTCATCGGAACTTCGCAATGGTATCACTACATTTTGACCAAGTATATGCAATCACTAAAAGGCACCAAAGGAAATGATGTGCCACTAATCGATAATAATTTGCATTAATGCTGTCATGCTTTCCAAATTACAAATGATAGCTTACAGTATTGACCAAAACCATAGAAATATCCCCATCATATGGCTCAAATAAATTATCACAATAAATGCACACAATATTAAACCATTTCATATTAATTTAAAATAAGTGCATTATTTTTTCTTACTTTAAGAAGTCCAATGTTTCACAAGTAATTTGCCACCTAACTCAAGTAATCTCAAGGTAATACGTTGCTCTTAAACTTAGCTCATGTAAATTCAGGGTCCTTTATTTTATTTTTTTGCATACAAATTAAGCCATTTTACATGTAATTTTATGAATCACAGTAATAAGCAAATGTGTCATACTCAGCACCTTATGCACGTAGTTGTTCTCCCTGCTTCTTTTCACATAAAGGATATTTTCATGTAGTTACACTTTTGCCTTAAGTAGGTGTGCTTACAAACATACATGCACATTTATGTAGTCAGCATGAAAATCTGCCACTGACTAAATTTACATACTGATGCAGCGCCACTTTTCACGGATTACAACTGTGCACATCTGAAACCTGGGATTGCAAATACCACCCATAATGTATTTACAAAATGTATAATACTATGTGAAGATTATAGCAACATTGGGCCAGATTCACGAAGGCTTACACGGAGTCTAAGAGTAGTGTAAGACTCCATGCAGCCAACATGTCTGCCGAGCGATCCAGGAACAGCCGGCAGGGGTGTGCAAGAGAGCTCCTGAAACGACTCTTGCAAGGACAGGGTTAGTCAATGCAAATTACCTCATTTGTTGCTAAAAGCTATGCAAATGAGGGAAATTTGCGATCCAGGAAACACTAACCTGTCCAAGTAAGAGTAGTGTTATTTGCAGAAATGTACTCGGTTGACAACTGAGAACCGTTCTGCAAATAGCAAAACGGAGCCATGACAGCTCCAAATAAAGGATGCTTTCAGTTGATGAAGCATGCCAATGGCCAAATATATGGCCATTGGCATTTTTATGTGTTGCAAAATAATATTTTTTTTCCTCGATCTCCGATGTTTAAGCGTAGCGCAGCACCGCGCAAACGTGCGGTGCACTAAAAAATCAGAAAATCAAGAAATTAAAAGCCACAAATATGATTTAATTCAAAATATTCATCTGCCATGCAAGTGAATGGCAGGCTGAAGACAACATGGCTACTGAGTAGTGGTTGCTAAGGGGGGAAGCTCAGTGTGAGAGATGTAACCTAGCATTAGTAGGCAATCCCATGCAAATGAGGATAAGGATAGTGAATCCCAATATTTCCTGCTATGTGACCCATGTCCCTAGAGTGTAAGAGTAGGATAAGGGGAGGAACAGAGTAAAAGATGGGTGACATCATGAGGGGGTATGCATCAAAAAGACTGTAAGCTTATTGGAGCAGAGTGGCATGTGTGTGCTGTGAGTTACTCAGGACTAGGAGAGGTGTGTCTACAGTTGTCTAAACTGAAACCCAGAAACCGAAGGTGTACGCCGTGGCTATCACTAAAGTTTCTTGCAAAGCTGCTTACACTGTGTGCACACGTGTGCGTGCGTGTAAACCCGTCTAAGACTGTGTGAGCGGGTGTGCACCTGTGTAAGCCTGTGTTAGGCTGTCTAAGCTGATATACACTAATGTGCACCCGCCTAAGCCTGTGTAAGCTTGTGTGCGAGCGTGTGCACTCGTGTGCGTGTGTTTGCACTTGTTTGTGCGGCGCTGCCCCCTGTGGAAACAGAAAGGCAAAAGGAAGGAAAAAAAGTAGTAGGAAGTTAACCAAGGAGAACTAGCAGAGCTGCCAGGTGAAATCAATCAGAATCAGCCAATTACACAGGCAGTACAGTAGCCCAGCCCAGCCCAGCACTTAAAACTCTGCAAACAACATCCCCCTGTGTTTTTCTCAGAAACACTGCAACACTGCAGTCAACAAAGAGAAGTGAAAACTTAAAAAGCTTAAACTGAGACATAAAAATGTTAGGGACTGCCATTGCTCTTATAAGGTGACAAGTGCAAGATGCTGAGGGTGGTGCCATTTGAATGCTGCTAAGAAACAACCCACAGTGAGGAGACGGAGAAGAGTGTACAGACCCAGGGTAACCTACCAGGGGCTACATGAGCTGGATATAGTGGAGTGCTATAGAGTGGGCAGAGAGCTCCTGCAGCAAATTGTTGAGCTGTGCAGGCCATGCCTCACACACAGAATCAACAGAGGAGAACCCGTCCCAGTGGAAACCAAGGTATGTGTTGGCCTAAGAATACTAGCAACAGGTACCTTCCAGATACCAACTGGTGATATGATGGGGATTTCACAGGCATCAGCATCCAGGGTACTGCACCAGTTCCTGAATGCCATGTCAGCACATGTCGGTGATCATGTATATTTCCCCAATTCCTGTGAGGTATTGGCCGGAAATATGCATCCCTTCCAGCAAATAGCGGAATACCCTGAGGTAGTGGGTGCAATTGACTGCACGCACATACACATCAAAGCACCAGCCGGTGACCGGGGTAGGGCCTACATCAACCACAAGGGCTTCCACTCCATCAACTGCCAGGTCATGTGCGATGCCCAGGGCATAATACTGAATATGTGTGCTGGCTGCCCTGGAAGCTACCATGATTCCCATATCTGGCATCTGATGCAGCTGTACCAGATATTTACCAATGGGGACATCCCTGATGGTCATCTAATGGGGGATGCTGGATACGCACTGGAGCCGTGGCTGATGACACCCATCAGAAATGCACACACACCTGAACGGGAACTCCATAATGAGGCACACGCACAAACACGAAATGTAATCGAGTGTGTGTTTGGGATGCTCAAGTCACAGTTCCAGTGCCTGGACACATCTGGTGGAGCCTTGCAGTACTCACCAACTACATATACCCAAATTGTCATGGTATGTGCCATGCTATACAATATGATCCTGCAAAAACAGCTGCAGCAGGAACAGCATGGGGCTGGGCCAAACAGCCCCCCCACCATTGCCAAGACCTGCATAGGCACAGCGTGACTCAGAGGAGGAACAACCTGAGTCTGCCCCAGTAGGCAGAAGGAGGCGTGCCCAGTAAGCCTTGGCCTTGGCAAAGAGGCAACGCATAGCACATACACTGGCTCAGTAGGAACCCTGGAAATTATACCTCTCTCTGACTCGCACATAAAATAAAATGGATGCCTAACTTGACACTACCTGTTTCCAAATATGTATAGGGAGTGCAGTATGTGCATCCAACATAGGCAGCCCTGCAGCACCACCTGAGGCATGATTGCCATGTTTTAAGCAATATAAAGCAGTGCTAAGCAGCTTTTACCAGTATCTAGTATATGTAAACAAAATTGCTCGTGCAATGTTGGCCATGGTCAGGCAAAGTTGAGCAAAGTCAGTTAGACATGCTCATAACTGCTTTACTGTTCCTTAAGCAGTCTGGTCTGGCCAGCATGAAAATAAAAAGCAGTGACAGGGCTTGAACCCAGGACACTGTGTACTACAGTCATAATACTGAACCACTAAGCCATGATAGCATTACAGTGGCACGGACACAGCAGGACAATTGTACACTAATGCAAACACAAAGCAATGCTTTATCATGCCCCTAATGAGGCAAATGGGTAACCTCACCCACACGCCTATGCAGACAGAGAACATCAGTTCTGTAGTACAGTAGTATGCCTCAAGCCAGTACGATAGGCAACAGTACAGACTATAATGGTGTCCTGTACATAGCAATGCAGGCACAGCAAATGTGTATAAGTGTCAGGTAAAACCCACATCCTATGTACACCCACAGTAACAATCTGGTGTGCCCACAGGTAGAAATGTACAAAGAATAGCTGTCCCCCCTGTATGTAGAAATGTTGATAAGTCTATGCAAAGTGTCTCATGGAATTCAGTGAGGCAGATCACCTCACTGAGTCTCTTCAAGAAGAATCTCAATAGGTGGATGGGGGATCGTAGGTTTGTCCCAGGGATTACTCCTGTGTCACTATTAGACAGAGGCACAGTAAACTAAACCTTAAAAAGGGCACAGTATACTCAAATCAAGGGGTGGCGTAAACCATACAGAATCAGGCTAGGCTTATAATTGTCCCAGGGCAGATAGCCTAGTATGAACCTATGAACCTATGAACCTATCAGGACAGGCGTTGTGATGTGGGTTGTGTAGGCTATGAAGTTGCAAGCTAATATATGTGACAATGGATGCTAAGATCTGTAGTACAGTAGTATGCCTCAAGCCAGTACGATAGGCAACAGTACAGACTATAATGGTGTCCTGTACATAGCAATGCAGGCACAGCAAATGTGTATAAGTGTCAGGTGAAACCCACATCCTATGTACACCCACAGTAACAATCTGGTGTGCCCACAGGTAGAAATGTACAAAGAATAGCTGCCCCCCCTGTATTTAGAAATGTTGATAAGTCTATGCAAAGTGTCTCATGGAAGCCCTGCAGGCACAGCATGATCCCTGTTGATCTATGACACAAAGGTGAACCCTGCTGTAAAAATACACCTTGATTTACCATACACATATAGTACAAATGTGTATACTGTGCATGCTCACACACTCCAACAAATGTAGTGGATTTCATCCAGCATCACACTGAAAGGTCATACTGGGCATGCTCACACACTTAAAGAAACGAAGGAAATGTCAGGCAGGAAGATACTGAAAGGTCATACTGGGCATGCTCACACACTTAGGCTAAATACGGATGTGATAACAAGGGATCTATGGACAAATGTGTATAGTCATCTCTACTTCCAGAAACACATTCACAAAGTGGTCTGAAAATCCTGCTATGTGTACACACAAACTGCCAAGGTCTGTGCACGTAGGTCAAAGGAGGTTGCCACTACTCAGCAGTCATCAGACCTGTCAGAGAGTACCACAACACACTTTCGATGAATCTGACTAGGCACGTTCAGCAGCTAGAAAGACCAATGAAGTACCTTAACAAGAGGATTACTGGCCTCAAATAGTTGCCCCATGCAACAAGAATGAATGTAACCCAAGCTGTACTCTGTTGCATACTGTCTATGCAGGAGATCTCTGCCCAACAGACAGGTCCAAGTCATGGTTACACTCAGATCTGTTCTGAGTTACAGCTCAATGGCACTAAATATACAGAGCCAACTGATATTGGCAACATCCTGGCAGATAGGATCAGTGTTAACTTTACCTACCTCTCACCCATGAAAGAGCACATGTCTATAATGGAAGACTGCAAAGTTGCTGTCATCATGGCTGCACAGGTAAAAAACACTCTCCGAAGCCAGTATCACAGCAGCCATGGGACTAGATAACATCCCAGGCTGTGTAGTATCTACTTCCCTGAAGTAAACATTAACATGGAAGGCCTGTGGCTACTGAAGTTTCTTGAGGACTGCAAACTAGGAGCCATCATTGTAAACACTAAAGATGTGGACATCCTACAAAAGGGCCTCACTGAGACAGATGGCTGTTGTCCAAGCCATGTGCTGTAGCTCAATGCCAGAAGGTGCATTATCATCACCTTTGTTAAAATCTCTGTTGCCAAGAACTACAACATAGGTGGTAGTATACTTCACACTGTTAGTGTGACAAGAGACCCTGGGTCACAGGGGGTCAGTGGATACAACTGTGATAAGCACATTCGCACAGTAGTCAGGAAACCCTCTTATGTGGCACACCTCATCACAAAATGTGTCTCATGCAGAATAAAAGAGGACAGTGTTCCCCTCTACTCACCACTCACTAGAATTATAAAAGAGTACAATGCCACTGTTGCTATGTACCTCACAAGACAACTACAACAACTGGAAAGCCAGCAGCAATACCTCTTAAAGAGCATTAGTGGCCTGAAATACATGCCATACACAGACCATCGCAAAATGCTCCATCCGTACTCGCTTGCATATCGCCTACTCAGAGGTGTTCACTGCCTAACATACAAAGCTGTGTCAAACATAGAGCTGCTGGATATGATCCACGTAAAATGCTCACAATCACTCTGACCTTTTGACCCAAAACCATGAGTGAAATACAAAAGGAAGTGGTGTAGCCATTTACCTTATGGATATCCACACCTTCAGGTTACTGGCACAGCATGAGGCCTTGGAGACCATGCAAGTGCAACTAACATTAGGCAAAGCTGCCCATCAGATTGTATCCTGCTACAGATCACGTACCTTGTCTCAGGAACCTCACTCAGTATTCCGGAAAACAATGGCAAATATAAAGGTCCTATCAAACACCATTATATGAGGAGATTACAACTACCCAAACATTGAGTGTGTGAATTACTCGTATAAAATGTCCTTTGGCCAATGTGTCCTACAGTTAAGAAACTCTAAAACCCTGGAACAGCTGGTCAGCATGCCCACTACAGGTGACAACATACTGGACATGATCATCACCAACATGGGGTACCAGTGTTCCACAACAGAGATAAACCCCCCGCTGGTAATATCAGATCATTAAGTAATCACACTGGACATCCACATCCCGCCCCCACACCCAGTCAATGAAACCACTGTAAAGACATTTGCAAAAGCAAACTGCACACTTCCCAAAACCAAAGTGGAACTTTCTGAAGACCCCTTGCTATAGGATAATGGTATGCAATCTGCAGAATCATTTACAAGTGCATCCTATGAGCATCTACAGGGATGCATGGAATGAGACATCACAAATAAAACCAAGATGCACTCCTCCAAAAATAGGACAACAAGCAGGTGTTTGTAATCCATAAATAAGCTAGACAAGCGAAGGAGGAAATGAACACATGATAGATCCAACTTCACTAAAGGAAAGGCATCACTGATCATTAGCAGGAAGAAACAATGATCACTCATAAAGTGATCCAAGGATGGTTTCTAAAGACAAATAGCCAAGGAATATAAGAATAACAACCACTAAGCCTTCGGTAGCTATGCCAGACATGTAGGTGTCAACTTCCAAATATGCTGTCAGCTACTGAAAAAAGGAATGACATACACCAAACCAACTTTCATTGCCCAAACCCAGGGAGACATGTTCAGTGTAAACTCCCCCCCATCACCCCCAAAAGGGCCTGTGTCCATCACAGAAGGATGCAGAGACCCAGACGTCATGGACATGCAGGTAAAGACAGCCCTTACCAAAGCTAAGAACATAGCATTAATGTGACTGTATGTTGTCCCAGCCTGCATCTTACACTAGGCTCATAAGGAACTACACCCTCACCTACATTCACTGTCCAGACTCAAGCGTACCACAGGCTATGTACCCAAAGAATGGCATACAGTAACAGTCATCCAGCACCACAAAGGGTGTGCCAAAACAAAACCTGGAAACCATTGCCCAGTATGTCTACTCAGCCGGGTCTACAGAGCTATTGAGCAAATTGTCATGGAACCCATACACTGAGACATTGGAGATCTCCAGACACTAGAATCTACACATCTTTGCCTGATAAAGGCAGAGCCTGGCACCCAAACCTAGTTGACTTATTTAAAACAGCTACCATGAACATAGATGGAGGTGAAAGTAGTCCACACAGCCCACCTGGACCTCACTAAGGGCTTACCACACCATTCCCAACTCTGTCATCATGGACAGGTGTACCAGCTTAAACATTAACAGCTATGTCACAGGATGGGTGGCCAAGTGGCTCACAGATTAAACACACATGTTCATAGTTGTGGGTGCCATGTCCAACTCTAAGCCACTCACAAATGGCATCACACAGGTCTTGGTCCTGGGACCCCACCTGTTCAGTAGATACTGCTCAAAGGTACAGGCAAGCACGGCAGGTGTATGGCTGAACAAGTTTGCAGATGAATGGAAACTGTGGTCCATAACTGACTGTAGAGCTGACACAGACATCCTCCAGAAGTGTCTTACAGAGACAGATACCTGGTGTCAAAATAATGCCCTCAAGCTGAATGGCAAAGAATACATAGTCATCCCCTTTGGGTAATACAAAGTGCACACAAATTACCACATAGGTGGTAATCCAGCATGTACGAAGAAAGTCATAATGGCCCTGAAGACACAGGTAGATAGTAAACTCACCTTTGATGATCACATGGCCAAAGTGTTTAGACATTCCTTCAGTGTAGGCCATCTAATGTCACCTAATGTAACCTACTTCATATAGTCTGATGATGTCACCATCCTACAAATAAACCTGTGGAAAAGAGAACTCCCAGTAATATGTATAGTGCATTGTGTTAATGCGTACTCCTCTAGTATCATGAAGTTTTTAGGTAGGGGTTTGAATTCTGCACTTGACAACTGTGTGTGGTCTCCTTGGGAAAGAGCAACCTTTTAGGAGAGTAGTGAAAAACCTCAAAAGTGGTAAACTAACCTTTGTCATGTCTGATGATGTCACCATCCCACAAATATACCTGTGGAAAAAAGAGCTCCCAGTAATATGTATAACGTGTTGTGTTAATGCGTACTCCTCTAGTATAATGAAGTAGTTAGGTAGGGGTTTGAATCCTGCACTGGTCAACAGTGTGTGGTCTCCTGGGGAAGGAGCAACCTTTTAGGAGAGTAGTGAAACACCTCAAAAGTGGTAAACTAACCTTTGTCAAGTCTGATGATGTCATCATCCTACAAATAAACCTGTGGAAAAGAGAGCGCCCAATAATATGTATAGCAAATTGTGTTAATGTGTACTTCTCTAGTATCATGAAGTAGATAGGTAGGGGTTTGAATCCTGCACTGGACAACTGTTTGTGTGTGGTCTTCTTGGGAATGAGCAATCTTTTAGGAGAGTAGTGAAACACCTCAAAAGTGGTAAACTAACCTTTGTCAAGTCTGATGATGTCACCATCCTACAAATATACCTGTGGAAACGAGAGCTCCCAATAATGTGTTCTGTTAATGCGTACTCCTCTAATATCATGAAGTAGTTAGGTAGGGGTTTGAATCCTGCACTGGACATTTGTGTGTGGTCTCCAGGGGAAGGACAACCTTTTAGGAGAGTAGTGAAACACCACAAAAGTGGTAAACTAACATTTTCCAAGTCTGATGATGTCACCATCCTACAAATATACCTGTGGAAAAGAGAACTCCCAGTAATATGTATAGCACGTCATTTATTTTTTTATTTTTATTTAACATTTGTTGACTGGGAAAGTCCAACTAGGTTCCACAGATCCTGTTTTCAGTGGTGGCCCGGGGAGAAATGCTCCAGAAGCATGTCTTTAGAAAGTCATGTTAATGCGTATACGTGTAGTATCATAAAGTAGTTAAGTAGGGGTTTGAATCCTGCACTTGGTGAGTGTGTGTGACACTGTTGGTCAATGTGTTGTGAGTTTTGCCTTTACTACTGTATGACATATCAGTATGCATTGCACATGTGAGCTAGCTGTGTGGCAAATACATATACGTACATGTTACCTCAATGATTGCATGTGTGGGAACCCTGCTTTTTCCAAGAACACAGCTTTCATCCTTGCCAGACTGTGCTGCTGCTTCCCAGACCTTAGGTCACATCTGTATGCTTGTGACAAGCCCAGCCACTGCAGTGATCCCTGGCCTAGGTCATCTGTGTCACACAAAGTCATTACAGTTCCTGTTGGAATGAGTGTGTGAGAGTCTATGGCCGAGCTATATGTCAGACCTGTTCAAACGCAGCAAGGTCTGTCAATGATGACTATTCATAACAGGTGTTGAACAACCTTTGTGGATATGCATGCAGACCCCTTATTGCTTATGTGATCCACCGAGGGATCTGAAAATACCTTTGGAAATGTGATTAACAAAGGACAGATGGTGTAACACTTGGTTGCATGTACACATTGGTACCTGTTCATCATGCTGTTGGCTACTACCTATGTGGTACTGTGGGGATAATATGCTCCGTAAAGGTGGATAACTATGCTTAGTTTGGCTTATAGCTTACCAGCATGGGTTTGACAACAGGCATCTGTCTTTATGATACCCTTGTGCAGTATGTGTGTGTGTCATCTGGTGAATGCATTATAGGCCACAGTATGCATTACCAGACATGGATGGACATATCCCTACTGTGATTGCTTGTACCTAAGAGAGCTATATGCCAAACAGGAGTGGTGTCAGTAATGGGTGCAGGTGAATACCAGTGGTTACTGGCATAGTATAGTACCTGAAGGATCCAAATGTTTCTGTGTGTCCTACATCTGTGTGTCGGTTGTCAAGACATCATCTAACGATTGGTTATGGTCAGGCTGTGGAAGTGATGTATACTACCAGAATGCAAAACAATGACAGATAGTAACAGTATCACCCACAGCACAGTGTCAAACCATGTCATACACACATGTTTAGTCAGCTTCCAAAATGTGTGTAGTACAATGCATACTGGCCACCAATAGAAACTATGGAGTGTTACTGTGTAATACAGAACGTCACCCAGGCCATGTGTCCACTATGCACGTACATGCAGACAGTGCACCTCCACCATGTTCACAACTGTACACCTGCAAATCTGTGCTACACACATCCCACACATACTGTCCACTCTCTAACACATGCTGCCAATACTGCACACATCAGCCAAGTGGCACGTGGCTAGACAATACACAATTGGAACCAACACTGGTGTAAACAACACTACAATGACAATCATAGCATTAATGCATCATGCCTGCTCAGCTACACCTTCAAGCATATCATTACACTGTACTGCTGACAACATGCTAACATTGCTATACTGCTATAAAGACACCCTGTGCATCAGCACCATGGTAGCCTATTCCTGCATCGATGTTACAGATGACAGGAGGCGGCACAGGTTTCATCATATGCACAAGGTGTGTTGTTGGTTTGCCAGAGGCCTACAGTGAGCCATCCAATCGACATGTATGTGTGTGTGTGTGTGTGTGGGGGGGGGGCAAGAATACTGGAATTCGCCAATGGTGATGTAATGTGTATGGGTATGTGTTAGCCCTAGGTGTCTGGAGTATGTGTTTGTGTCTGCATGCACACAGTTCCACCATGTGACTGCCATATACAGGTATTTGTAGGACAGCCACAGACTGTACCTGCGAGGCTTCACAGATCACCATCTCTGGCCATGGATACGGTACCTGTGCCTGGCAGGGGTGCTACTGACACTATCAGGTACTAAGCCAGACTGGGTACTATCCCCAGAGGTGGATGGATGTACAGTGAACACAGGTCCCTGCTGGGACTGTCCAGAGCCACGTGCACGTGGTCTTCTAGGACGTTCTATGGACAGCCCACCCCCAACGTTGCTGTGCTGGTACTGGCAGTACGGGAGTGGCTGTGGCTTGAGGGATGTCTGCGGTGACTGCCAGCTGCTGATGTTGCTGGCATAGGTCCACGTCAACGACTCAACCATCCCACACTGTCCTGATACATGGACATGACATTGCGGAGGATATCTAATGTCTCTCCCCAACGTCTATCAGTGACCTCGGTATAATGATGGATGGCACCTGCTAGGTCATGGATACTGTCAATGACGGTGGTGTTATGTGCCCTATGTGCCCTTAGTCCCTGTCTGGTGTACCGTTCCATATGTGCCTGTGCCTCCATGACAGCCTGGAACATGCGTGACGTTGTCAGACCTGTGGTACATCTGCCAGTGGCATGATGAGCAGCAGTGCTCCTACGAGAACCCCTGGACATCTGCCTATGTGGTACCCTTCCAGACATCTGGGTATGGCTGCTGTGTTGGGATGCATATGCCATGGATACCACACTGTCCTGGCCAATGCCATCTGTACGCTGTCCCTCAGCTATGGGTGTAGTTGATGGATGTATTGGCAGTATGACTTTATGCATGGATGGGGTGGACAGCTGTGTACTGTCTATTGGTGGCCCAACGACAGGCCCTGGCAAACATGCCTGTGCCTCAACACACCTATCATCAGTATCATTGCTTTGCTCGGTAACATCAGTTTCCCTGCTGCAGTGAACCAGCCCAAGGTCAGCACCTGTGAGAGGAAGACAGGAAACAGACTTTACGACCTGTACATGATGTCGGCACACATGCACACATGAACACATGCACATATGCACACATGAACTCATGCACACATGCACACATGAGCACATGGACACGTGAACACATGAAAACATGAATGCATGCACACATGCACACATGAACACATGCACACATGAACACTTGCACACATGCACACATGAACACATGCACGCATGCACACATGCACACAAATGCACTCATCACTAAAACACACACACACACAGACACACAGACACACACACACACCACCAGCAATCCAGAACATACTCAATAGCGGGTGATGGTGGGGTACAGTATCACAAGGCAGACAGTTATATCACATGTGTCAGCATGCAGGACGTGTGTTTCCCAACAGCATGCAGTGCGGGTGTTGGCAGCCCTTGCCATTAACACTATACATGTCTTTGATGCATGTGTGTTGTTGTTCAGTGATTGGCCTCACCTTGGAACGCACTGTGTACATGGACATGACAGTGCTGTGCAAGTATTATAAGCTCTGCAGTGTTCTGTGCACCATCTCTCACAGGTATACATACCATGGCTAGATATGTATCTGTGTGTCACATAGATATCCATTTCTGATTAGAGCATCTGTGTCTTCAGCAAATAATTGTGGACACAGGATTATCACATGCATGCTATGTATACACACAGGATGAGTGGTGCATGTTTACCTGATGGAATGCTATTGCTCAACATGTCCATTGTACAGTGGTTATGGTGAGTGTAGGACATATTTTGGACATGCCAGTGCCAGACATGACATGGCATGCTACAACACAACTGCAAGATTAAACATCACATAGACACAGTGTGTGTCAGTTGACCTATATACTCAATAGCATTACAAGATATATATGTGTCACTTTGTACAAATGATGATTGCTATGCATATTGTGTATAGGTGCATATGTTTGCGCACACACAACACTGAGGTGCATAGCAGGTAATGATATGTGTAGTACTGTGGTCACTGTAACTGGATGGGGTGTACTACCATGAGCCATCATTATGCAGCATCATGTGGTCACTCAAGGCTACTAATGTGTGCCAGACCGGCACATACCATGCTGTACCAGAACTTCAGTACCATGGCTACATTCACCATATCACAGCCAGTTGTTACATGGGTTTATAAGGTGCACAATAGGGGGCATTGCCTACCATGAATGTGTAATGTGTCGAAGAGTGTCGCACAGCCACATGTGAGGCATCTACCCCTCGGGTATATTATGTGTGCTGTGTGGATGAAGTGTGGGATACTGTAGTGTGACCTTACAGTGGGCGCCTGAATATGCCATGTGTAGCATGTTAACGTGTACTGCATATGACAGTGCTGTGTATGTTGTGTGCGTGTGTATCGACTCTGCCTATCCAATGTCCACATCAGTGTTGCCACAATTGTGTGGAATGCTCTGTGTATTGTATGTATTTTAGGCAGCTACCCACATTACTGGGATGTGCATAGTCTCACAGCAAACATGCACAGCATGCATTATGCATATGTGTGTTACGTGTGCATGGCCTACACCTCAACTATGACATGCACATTTAATTAGCAGTATTAAAAGTAGAACACACTCACCAGCATGGGTCGGCTGCCTTGCTGTCACACCAGAGGGACCTACAAGGATATGAGACACTTTGTCAGTGGAAACAACTGTGGCATTGCTACTGTGTGTTTGCAATCATACAGTAGTACAATGGTTGACAGTCACAAGCATACAGATTGCATTCCTAAGTATTACCATTGCATAACACTAGGCACCACATCATCTAACTACACAGTACACATCTCACATAAGCATGCTCTAACAATTGAGGTAACAGTAGTCTACAGCTATGCCATGTTACCTGCATGCTCCATGTCAGCTTGCTGGGTGACTCCGGCCTCCATGATGACACACATTAGTTGTTGGGGTTGTTGTTGGCCAGGAGCCACCTGGCTCAGGAGGAGCTCCTCCACTCTGGTGAGGGGGGGATGGATGGCTACCCCTCCACCTGTGGCAAGCTGCTGTTTGCAGATAACAGACGCACGCTGCCAGACATGTCTAATTAAATCACTGCAGTAATGGCGTACCTGCTCATATGTCTGGTTATGCATGCCTATGTCATTTACCTGACGGACAAGCTCTTGCCACAGCGCAGTCCGCTCATGCTGGTCCTGGCTGGTTCTAGAGAACAGCAGGGCATACTGCTGCACCAGGCTGGATGTTATGACCTCTTTCTCCGCCGTGCTATAGGCGGGATTACGATGGTGGGACATAGCCCTGGAAGACAATGAAACAATATGTGTGAGCAAGTCATGAGGCACACGTATATTTCTTATGTACAGATATCAGTTAACTGCCATATAAAGCAACTGATTGGCTGTCAGAAGATACACACTTTCAATACCACATGTCAGTACTCAATCCACAACTGTCTGACAGTGCCTGGCACACTCTATATATCAAACCACATTTTGCACAGCAACAGACTTACAACAGTATGTAATACTATACAACAGTACATGGCACACTGTATGCGACACAGTGCACAACCTAGACGCAGGAGGTATATATCATGCTAGTGTATCATGAAAAGTGTAATCCATTGCAATGATTGTAAAGTCCAGTGACAGTATCACCGGTATACCACACTAGTCGTTGATGGCAGACCCCTGCCTAACATATGTGCACATTCATGAATATAGGTGGCATACTGCTGTACTACACTATACATGTTGCTAGATATGCACCTATATCCTGTAACACACATATGACTGAGGCCATGGTACAGGCATACACACACACACACACACACACACACACATCAGACATACATATCAGACACATAGGTATGGCAACACGGGTGACCTTTACCTGTGTACCTTACAGTACTGTGTGTCAATAGTTACGAGACCGTATGCCTGAGGTATATAATCTATGAGGACTACAGGGAACACACGGAACAGTGGTTCCAATCAATGTGGATGTACACCATACTGTGCTGTTTAGGCATACAGCCTCAGGTAGTAGTACAGTTCATACAGGGGTTGCATTCGCCAGCAGTAACACTCAATAAGCATGCATGTACTGCTTTGGACTACAATGGGCACCCCAGTCGACAACAAGGGACTATGTCAGAACATATGGCATACTGCTTTTTCAGCCTAGCAATTGTATACACATCTTTTGCTGGGATCACAGCTAGGGCACATAATACCATGACAGAAACAGTTTCCCACTAAGCTATCACACATAAACCAAACTCTGACACATTCACAAACACATTCACCATCACACTCAGTCAAACTCACATAGCAATTATTGCAACAAGTACATGTGGGTGTGTATCACTTCATAAATAGGTAAGAGGCTATTGGCCCTAGGTCCTATAGAAGCCTAGCCATACACTACCCTGGCCTTTGACACACAGGTCATTACATTTCACGTGGCCCTGTCAAGCAGAGGCACAGAGGTGATTGCCTAGGTGTATTCACTATCTCCCATATAATCTTCATGAATATTTATGATGACTGCTAATTAGGAGCTTTGTTTGCTATGGATAGTTGGTTTGTTATGGAGTATGGGATGTCTCCGAGATGTGAATCTATCCCTCCAGCATGTGCTGTTTAATGTGGTCAGAAGGTTTTGGTCCCTTGAGCTTGTAGCACATAGAGATTGTGATCTGTTTACGTGCAGCATGTCCAACACCTCTGGTTTTTACATAGCTTAGTATGTTAGGCAGAGGTCACCTCTGGGTAGGCGGTATGCGACACAGTGTAGTTGTGGGTTTGTGAGATGGTTTGCATAGGGCATCTGTTTGAGGCTGGTATTACTCTTTGTGAGGTATGTCTTTGTCATTTCCAGTTGCTATGGATGTCTTGTGAGGTACATACCACATGGGGCATTATACTCTATAATGGGCTTTATGCGTGATGAGTAGAGGGGAACACTGACCTATATTTCCCTGGATGATACACCTTTTGTGATGAGGTGTGGCAGGTAGACAGATTACGTGACTAGTGTGTCACTGTGATTATCGAAGGGGAGACTACAGTAAACCTGTGTCCCATGGTCTCTTATTACACTTTCGATGTTAAGTAGACTACCACCTATGTGGTAGTTCATGGGTATGAAGTTTTTGCCAGAAGGGATGCCAATGCAGTTTCAACACTGAGCTTGAGTCCATGGCTTTGTTACCAGCCATCTGTCACAATAAATATGACCCTCTCTCTCTCTCTCTATATATATATATATATATATATATATATATATATATATATATATATATATACACACACACACATAAATATGAACATACATTGGTGTACAAATAGATATCCATATAGGCACATGTACGGTCCACCTTTTATGGTGGGAATATCAATTATGCGAAGGTTGCGAGGTATACTGTTATGTACTAATATTGCACAATGTTGTGCGGAATGCATTGAAGATGTTCTTAGCACATGTAGCTTTAGCAGGCCTCACTGGCTGCAACACTGCAAACCTGACAATTCATACCCACAGCGTTTAACCACCACATGTCATATACCAACACTGTATGCTGTCTTGTTTGCCACACACTACAACCTACATAGAAGTATGCACATAACAACCTTCAACAACATATATATGTCCACCCTTCACAAACAGTTGCAGTATGTCCCTTGCTCTATGCACATGTACAGATGCTAATATATCTGACACACACAGATCTCTCCGTATGTGTGTGCCATACACACACAAGGTCCACACTGTTGTAAGTCCATGGACCTCACAGCTGACCTGCTGGGCCTTGCTGCAACATGAACAGGTGTCACATGTGAGCACACAGTAATATTAGAGGGTGTATATATAGCTGCAAATGCTAGATTAGCATACTAGCCTGGTACAGCTGTTGCCAATGCTAAGCTACACGTTAATATGACTATCATGCATTCATTACTCTGTCACATCCTTGCTTATATAACTGTATGCGCTACTCTCCCAAACAGCCATTATACACACTACTGTACAGAACAGAGATAACACAGATCAGATGTTTGACATTTAATGCTGAACTACATATATCACAGTCATATCCCAATGCACACACCTAAACATTGATTTCTCCATGGCAATAGTTATGCAGGGCATCTGTGCATAGATACGTACTGCTGCCACATATGGATGATTCAAAGTATGTAGAGTGCTCTTCAAAAACATCTACTACATGCCAGTAAATACATATCAGTTACATACCTTTACTTTGTATGGGTTTGTATTATTACGTTCTGTGTGTGTAGTAATACAATTTATTTTTATATAAATATTTTTTTTTGTTGATGCTTTTTTTTTGCTGTTGCTGTTTTTGTTGCCAGTGTCTGTCTGTCTATCTGTGTCTCTGTGTCTCTTTTTCTTGCTTTCTTGCTTGCTTGCTTTCTCGCTCTCTCTCTCTCTCTCTCTTTCTCTGTGGCTGCAATGAAATGATTGCATGTGTGGACAGCAAGTACAGCCTGCTTTTAGAGGTATCTGCACATGTGCATGTGATGGCCTCTGCACCAATTGGTGGCCACCATTTGGTAATTGCATGCAGCCTGCTGTGTGGTAATTGCAGTACTCACTGTCATAGCAACCCAATGCTATACATTGCTAGGTCAGGTAGGTGTAGGCCTTTCAGCTTTCCAAAGTGGGGCCCATGCTTGTTTGCTGTGGACACCGTAGTGTAAGTCAGAAGGTTGGTATACTTCTTTTAAATGTTGCTAAGGGTGTAGCCAGTTATTTGTATGTTGTACTCAGACCTGAATGTTGCCTCTTCCAGTACAAAGTTGACAGTGTAGAATTGTACTCACCCCTAGAAATGCTAACACATGACACATGGGAGTATGGAGTTTCTTTACAACATCTGCAATTAGCTGCCATACATATGTAGTTATTGAGATGTTTCCATTTGCCACATGAACTGTTTGAGTACATCTATACTGTGGATATTAATGTACTCACTTCTGCAGTGTTTGTGCTTTTTATTTTGTTGACATTATCACAGGATGCTCATGAAACTGGACAATTCAAGTACTGAGTATGCCTACCTACATCCTTGCTGTACCTTGAACACACTAGTCATTTATGTGGGGATTGTCCTGCTATGATACTGTGTGGGGGTTGTGAAGTGCTGCTATAACAGTATTTACTGCTAGAATGTCTAGTTCTGTTATCACAGTCATGTAATGCAATTCCACAACAACTGCTGGTATAGTCCTACAGAACAGGTTTTGTGTTATAGCATTCCTACCTTTCCTTTATATTCACACATCCTGATGCATGATATATATATATATATATATATTTCAGCAACAACTTGCATTATTTCTACTGTGGCCTTGTGGTACTTCATGCGTTCTAGTGTGGCCAAGGGCTGGGGTTTGAGACTAGTAGTGGTGTTTTATTTTGCTGCTGAGCAGAAAAAGGCTCCTCATATGCAGGGTGACTAAGGCACTTTTAAGCAGCTGTAAGCGGGTTAGCAATACTTAGCTAAGTGCACACATGCGCACACTCATGCAAGCCTGCCAACTACTGCTTAAAAGTGCTTACTTCCGCTAACCCCCTCTTTTAAAGAAAAGAAAATGAGGAGATAGGAAAGTGGTGAAAAAGGGCGCAAAGAGGGAAAGACAGTAGGGAAAACAGCTCGGGTGTAGGTTCATAGGTTAGTACTAAGCTAACTGCCCTTGCGAGCCATTTTAAGCTTAGCCAATTATCCCTTGTGAGACTCAAACCCTGCACTTTGTGTTTGTAAGGCAAACACTGTAACCATTAGGCCACCCTCCCAACCCTATAGATTAGCACTAAGCTAACCACCCTTGTGAGCCATTTTAAGCCTAGCCAATTATCCCTTGTGAGACTCAAACCCTGCACCTTGTGTTTGTCATGCCACTCTTGCCTTGAGCTGGCGTAGAGGATCAGCGACTGAACGCTTGATCTCACTACGGGGAAGGTCCATAGCTGCCCATTTCTTTAACAGCAACAGCTGTGCATATACTAGTAATTTGGCTGGCATTTTGAAACCTTCCACCCCTGAGAGAGGGGTGAGGACAACAAAGTATGTTGTACTGCCTATTAAATTTCAGTTTATGTGTCCAGCGGACATGTGTGCAAAATGGGCAGCTATGTATGGGGTGTAATTTTTTTGTGGGAGCAGATTGCCCATTTTTTTTTTCAGGTGAGAGTGGTATGTGGGGTAGGGGCAGTAAGTATATTTGGGGAGGTAGGTTGGGGAGGTAAACAGGCAAGACAAACAAGATGCATACAGGGGTGGGATATGACACATGGGGTGGGTGAACACCATTGACGGGGAAGGGTGTTCGGAAATCGCAAGCCCATGAGCCCACAGATGGCAACAGTGGAACTGACATCCCCACCCATGGGCAGTCACCACTGCACCTTCACAGCCCGGAGGGTGGCTGTGCTGGAGGCTGCGTAGGATGGGCAGGCTCACCCATGAGTCATGCCACTCTTGCCTTGAGCTGGCATAGAGGATCAGCGACTGAACGCTTGATCTCACTACGCAGCACAGCCTGGACCGTTTGGAGGGTGATAGGTCGCCCTCCTCTGGCCACGCTTGCACAAGGGGCATGAGCTCCATCCCCTGCAGTGCTTCCACCTGAAGGTGGCACAGGGCCACCGGAGGAGGAGGTCCCGGGCTGGGCACCGGACATGCTGGTGCCAGGTGCCATTGCCAGCTGAGGTGGGAGAGGAGGGTCCACTGGGACCAGCCTTCCAATACATTCTATGTTTAGCAGGATTTAATGACAATATGGGTTAGTAACAAACAACAGCATTCCAAATTAGTTGTAACAGCATGCAGTAGTATTCCCACTAACCCAACACACAAGAATTCCAACAGTCGAACAGCAAGCATAACACATGCATATTTAGAACAACAGTGGACATTCCAACAGCATGCAGGGTTGATTGGTGGCAACAGGCCACCAAGATTGATGTATGTGAACAGGGCACATGCATCAAAGTACATGCAGATATTTATAAACCAATAGGACATATGTCCCAACAAAGTTTTTCAGATTACACATACCCATTTAGGTGTGGAATGACATTATTTATGACCATAAAGTAGGGTGTAAAAAGATCACTCCATTAACAACTTGTATATACTTATAACTTTACTCTACATACTGACTGCAGGTATATATCCCCTACATGTATTACACTAGGCAGTGTCCATTAAATTGTGAAATGAGTTTTGATAGTTGTTTATATACCTGACCTGTATCTGACATACAAACTGTTCAAGATGCAGATGTTACTGCTACATATTTATATATTTTATTTATATTCATATATCTACATATCTGGCTGTCTTCAGGTGACATTATCAGCTACATTTACACAGACCCCAACATTTCTAGCAGCACACTGACATTTGTGGGGAACACAATCACAAGCTACTCATGTGCCACATTAACCTGTACATGCTAGCCATGAACCAACAGTTGAGGACTGTATATATGCTTAAGAGCTATGCTTAAGAGCTATTGGCATTCCCTTCATCCACTTTATATGGACCTACACAAGTGTGGCTTGACAGCACTTAATACAACTGTACTATTTCCATAATGCAAGGGTACAACAACATATCAAAGAAAGTGACACGGACACAGTCCAGGAATTATACCTTTATTAATTACATTACACACTTTTGTAGTGGCTCTCTCATTCATTTCATATTTTGGTGCATGCAGAATACTTTTATTCCAGACTTATTATACCTTTATTAATGGGTTACAAATTATACCTTTATTAATGGGTTACAACACACTTTTTCAGGCTCTCTCACTTATTTTATATAATAATACATGCAGAATAATTACTAACCTGCCTGGTGGCACAGCCTTAGCAGCCTATCTGCATAGGCTTGCCAATTCGCAGCACGGACACCTGCAGCTGTGAAGTAAATGAAGGGATATTGAGACATACCTATCCATTATATAGACTACAATAGCATTTCTTATATACTTCATTCCATGGCTACATACTCAGTAGTGGGGCATCTTGCATGTCATGGGCCTCCTGTATCCATCGGATCAGTTGGTCCTGCTTCCATCTCTTCAGGTCTGCATGGTGGTGACGGACCTGCTCACCAGTCCGAGGGATGCCTGTGGCACTGGTGAGATCATGAGCTAACCAGTTCCAAGCCTCCGCTTTGTACTCCATCCCTTGGAAATGGCCCTGCAGGAGTCTTGACTCATGATGGTGAACAAGGAGCCAAACCATGTATTTTGAATCCTCGATGCCCCACCGTTGCGCTTGAAAGCAAGTACCCTCTCCAGCACCAGCCATTCTGACTGCAGATGGGAGCTACAACCAGTTATGGAGAGTATTCTCACCTATGGAGCTTAAATACGCCTCATTTCCCGCACTTATTTGTGATTGGCCGTTTTTGAAAATTCTCAGCTACAGCAAACCTGCTTAGCAATGGTTAAACTTCCATTTATAAGTATATGTATGTTAACACTGCATGTTTATGCTAAGTTGTCATGGCTTAGTGGTTCAGTACTTTGGCTATGGTGCACAATGTCCCAGGTTCGAGCCTTGTTATTGCTTTTTATTTTATTACTACTGTCCAGAGAGGCTAGAGGGTGTGGCTGTGTTTAGGTGACTTTGCTCAGCTTTGCTCTATGTTACTCCACGTTGCCTGACATTGCCCGATGGTGCACTGGTTAGCGTGGTGCACAGCTCCGCAGCACTGCTTAGCTATGGGCAACTATATTGCACTGGGTACAACGTTGCTTAGCTATGGGCAATTATATGTCAATATCCTTAATGCTGCTCACCTTCTTATATTTATATATATACATTTTGTTCACTAATACATTGGCCATTTCAATACTTTTTACTAAAATCTCATTCATATATGTCAGGAATTATTGTATATACTAATTTAAAACATAAAATAAAAAGGGGAGTGGTGGGACTACAACCGGGAATACCTCCCCTTTGTGCGAAGGCTCTACCACTACGCTATCAAGCTTAATTTGCATAAACATTTCTTATTATGCTCTCCAATGTCGAAATTGCTAACTGTAGCTAAGCAATGGGCACACCCGTGCAAACACGTGCAAATACGGGCAGCTATATCGGGAATTATAAAAAAAAATTTTAAAGTTTACATTTTACAATTACTAAGGGGTTTAGTATGTGGCGATGTGTAGTGTTTGCTATGTGTACATTTCAGCGGACTCGCTCATTGCACTTGTCATTTTCACATTTATATGGTTGCAGGGGCATGTATATTTGCACTGCTCGGCAGTCCGACATGCCCCCTGCAGTCTTACATGCTCCGTGTTAGCCTTCCAGTTGAGTCAGCGTGCCCTCATGCATATGCATGACGCGCTGATGTCATACTCTTACACGGCCATTTCCTTGTATGACTTATTTAGTCTTACACAGAGAATTAGTGAATCCCCCCCATTATCTGTCTCAACCACGATTGCATCAAAGCTCTGAGACACACCGATATCACAACCTGCAGTAATTTTATACCACCAAACCCTTACTTTTGGCCAATATTTCAACTCTAGTAAGCCAAACAGAATAATGAAGTATATGTGGTGAAGGACTATGAGATTATCTATCCTGTAAATAATAATACTTACAAAATAAAATGGACTCATTGATAACATGGAGAAAGTGTGAACATTATTTCCTATACTTAATTTATAATAAAATACCTCAAGAAAAGCATAAAACAAGTAAATAAATAAAACAATGTTGTTTCGTTTAACCATTTATGACTTTTGTATTCTCTGTGGTATAGATGGATGGATAAAACCGAAAAGAATCATGTGACCTGGGTGCATATCTCTCAGCTGTACAGATTTTTGCATTGTCCAGATTTCTGCCTCATATTTTTGGTACATTTTTCATAAAATTGTGCTTTTCTAGCAAACTATAGGCAAATTATTGATGATTTAAGTCAGAAAATAATGACAGACATTTGGGTTTCAGACTTCATATCCTTCAGAAAATTCCTGCTAATGCAAAACTTGTTATTCTAAGATCTAAGCTTATAACAGCAATATTTAAAAATTGTCCCTATTTTTGGGCCTTTGCCCCCCATTTTGTATGTCTTTGTCCAGATTTCTTGCTCTAGGAGGTTGAGAGGTATGACTGGGTGATGGATATGATGATTATGGATGGGAAAAAAATGAATAAGCATTTCTCAGACTGCATCACTCAGGAAGAGTATGTAGGTATCTTGGAGTGTGTCTGCTACCAGAGCTCCCTAGAGAGACTGGGAAGAGGCATTAGTTCTTCTAGGTGCCAGACATCTGAGAAGTACATTACTTTGAAGGCTGGGCCACCTATCAAGCATCATCTATTATGCAAGGGGTTGGATTTAGCATTTCAGCTTATTGTAGCATGACCATCCTGTTCTGCTCCCATCACTGCCTTGGAATTTTTTTTTTATCTCCACCATTCCTGGCAGATGGCAAAATTTAGGAATTGATTACTATACCAGACATAGTGGTAAAGGAGATAGAGCAGGAGTAGTGTGTAACAGCAGATGGACCAGGTGCACAGCTGCCTTATTTCCAGATCTGTTGATTTATATAGTCAGTCTGAAAAGGCAGTGCATTCAGAACAGCATGATACAATCTATGTGCATATATATATATATATATATATATATATATATATATATATATATATATATATATATATATATGTATATATATATATATATGTGTGTGTGTGTATACATACAGATGTGCACACATACATACACACACCCACACAGACACACACAGACACACACACACACACACACACACACACACACACACACACACACACACACACACACACACAAAACACACACACACACACACACACACACACACACACACACACACACACACACACACACACACACACACACACACATAGACACATACACGCACACACACAGACACACATGCACACTTCTGTATATATTTATGTACATATTATATGTAGATAGCTATACAGCTAGGTAGATGCACAGCTTTATGTAGACTTCCAATTTAACTAATACAAGGCTTTGCTTATGTAATTTGCTTAGCATGTTTTTACATTAACTACCTAATCCAAGCTTCATACAACTTCTAATCAACAATGTGAAGTATAAAATTATAAATAAAAGAGAGAAAAATGAAATTCACTCTTTGCATTTCAACTTATTAAACATAAATGGGTATTTTTAGTACAAGGGGTTTATACTAAATCAAGTTATTTCATAATTGGATAGCTGTATTAATTATACAGAGTGAATGACCATCCATTATACAGCATATGGCTTTACTAAGGTAGGCCATATGCTCCATGACAGTTTGTGTTCAGGAAAAAAATGTTGCAGAATCAAAAAAGATCATGGCCCCAGCAACAATGCTTAATTACAACCAACTGCATGCCGCTCTACAAGCTTTGATACTGAATATCACTCTGGCAGTTTTTGGCAGCTTCCTTCAAGGCAAAGCACCTTTTAATTGGCTTGTACACAGCATTCAAAAATGTAATAATGACTTTATGCTACAGGATATGTTCTGCATAAGTGAACATTTTCTAAGCTTCTTGTATGCTGTTTACTGATGTAATCTCTGCCTAAAATAAGACCTGAAAGCATGAAACAGCAGCAATCTAGATTTAAGAAATGAAAAGTCAGATTCTTTGCGGTATAAACAAAATTTTACATAAGAATGGTGGATTCAGACTACGCTATTTATTGGTAAATAACATTTTAATCATATAAGGAAACAAGATTAATACATGAATTTCTGCTATCGTACATTCAGTAATCCTAACATTTTCTTTATTTTAATGTGTACTATCCCTTTATTTATATGTCTTTCTTATACAGTTAAATTGTTTCTTAACTTTAGCTCACAGCAGTCTCAGTATATAGTGTTCATCTCCACTAACAGTCACGTGATATATCAAGTATTATACAATGACCCCCCCCATTAATATTCCAAAACGTGCATGCTGATTGATCAGCGTGCACATTGTAAATCAGACTTATACTAATGGAAAAAGGTCCGGTCGCCCGGACTTTTTCCATTAGTATGTCTTTTTTTTGTTGTTGGACAGCAACAGATAACGGAAGAGTGCCGTTGCTGTTATCTCGCTATGTTAAACGAGTTTAACATAGTGAGATATCTTTAAAAAAAAAGCAACAGAGATCTTCCTTTCTCCATTGCTTTTTTTAAAGCTGTCTTGCTATGTTGACATAGCGAGACATGTTTTTAAAAGCAATGGAGATCTTCCTTTCTCCATTGCTTCCACACACAGTTCTGATGTACTACGTAACCATACGCATGCACAGTACATCAGAACTGCCACAGAATACTGGACAGCTACAGAAGGGCAGCAAGGAGGCATAATACAATGCGATTATTTAAGAAAAGTAAGTATTTTTTTCTTAAATAATGTCAGTGTATAATAGCAATAACCCACTTCTGGGTGCGCGTAATGTTGGATTTACCCACAGTTGTCTTTATTTGGCAACTCGGGCTTCGCCCTCTTGACCAAACCACACCAACTGTGGATGAATCCAGCATTACTCACACCCAGGCATGGGTTATTGTTTAAGTGTATCATGTCCTGTTTAGCTTTGTTTATACCATCTTAGTACATTCTGTTCTCCAAACAATCAAATTCTGTATTTTATTTTAAATAAGGATGGCAGACATTATATGCTTATTCCCAAACAGTGCAATTAATTAACAATGACTACAGAAGTCCATCTCACTAGACAAGAAAATAAACAAGAGAAACATAAGCGCACAATATGATATCAAAGAAATGGGAAGGGACAAAGAGGATAACAAAAATAAATAAATAAAATAAAAAGATAAAAAGAAGGTAAAAGGACAACAGGCAGAAAACTGGTGATACCCCTTAGTTTCTTGGATTTTTGAAAATGATTATTGACAGAGAGTGTTGCAGGCCATGAGCATGGTAACCATACAGAGTTGTAGAAAGTGAATGTCCTGCATAATTCAAGGTGACATTGTGCAGCTGGAGAATGAGTAAGGGAGAAAGGAAGTGGAAGGGGTAAATTGTTAAATATATGTAAAGTACTAAAATATTCATGAGTCAACAAAAAATAGATTAGAATGTAAATAGAAAGCTATAAAGTAATTTGTCGAGATTGCTTGCACTGCTCATGTATTTTTGTTAGTGTCATCATAAATCACCTACTTGTGTTATATTAAGCAGTTTTGGTTTAAAATGCTTTGTTAATTTTCTGAAGGTGAAGTTTATGTTTAAATCTTTGAAATGCATTACTACTTTAACCCAAATAAGACTAGTGAATGTAAATAACAGTGACAATTAGGATACAGTTTGCATTACTAAATCTGTTATTATTTATAATAGGCAGTCTGTCATATCTAGGACCCAGCTTGGCATGAGACAAGCATGTTCCATCCTCAGAAACTTTAATATGTAGGCATACTACTTTGCTGCTTCTTTCTAAATAGACTGAGCCTAAGCAATACTTTCCTTTTCATACTTTGACTATAGTGGTTTTAAAACAGACTTGTTTGATGTCATTCTTTCTACTTAGTACTTCTGCACCACCTAAATTAAAAGTTCTATAAATGCATATTTTGTTTCCCTTGCATATTGCAAATCGGATTACTTTAAAATTCTCTATATTTATCTCTGGAGTAAATCAATGAGGTATATCACAATCTCTCTTCATTTCAGGAAAACAATATTAAAAACATGTACAATAGTATTTAAATAAGCAACATTTTCCAGGTTTTACACTGTTATACCCTACAAGTTGTACTATTAATCATGCAGTATAAAGTCTATGAGTTCAGACTTACAGAAATCAACTCCCCAATGCTAAATTATCTGATTACCAGTCTCTGAAGAAATCATTGTTGTAGCAGTTTCTATTTGCTAACTAGCAGTAATTCATTTTCTTTCTCCATGACTGTGCAACCTTAGGGTTAGTAAATATAAACCAAGGGTTGAGCAGCATAAAGCCCTCCACATGGAAAGTGCAAGAGGCTTACCTTTTCAAAAATACTCAGAATACACCTTTTTGTAGACATCATTCAGCTTTATGCATCAACCAGCTTACTTTGCCTAATTAAAACTTTCTGGACTAAAGACTCAACAAGTAATAGATGACAATTTCATCCTAATCTGCAACACAGTGCACTGCAAAACACTTACTGCAAAACAGAAATGCTTTCAAGTTAAAAATGCATGAAAATATATACCATGAAATGTGTGTAAACGTGAAATCAGTTGACAGATATTGTATGTGTGAGTTGAGGCCATAGAAGGCAATGTATCTGCGCAACAGATTTTGCATGGTTTACTGCAGTTTATACTACATTATACGGATAATGAATTATAGTCCATTTGTTCAATATTTACATTGTATCCTATCACTTTTTTTGTAGTTCACAAATACAAAATGTCTTCCAGTAGACATCGGAACATTTTTTATTCATTTCAGGCATAAATAACCTCAGACTCAATCATGTTAAGTTGTCACTCACTTACAATCTTTCAAAAAATTGTCAAAGGCCATTTAGTCTCTCACAAAGCAACTTCTGCACATTAAGGCTGGCATTTATAGTCACTTGTGCAAATGCAATAGAGGTATTTCTGATGCTTATAAATGAATGTAGCAAAGGCGAGATTCATAGAGGCCATTTATGTTAATGCAAAGACCTTAAATATAAGGAGATGCAAATGAGAAAGGTTGCAAAGTGTAGTATGTTAGAGGCAGTTTTGCAGTTCATAGTCTGACATCTGCATGGTACACACATCCCTTGTACAATTCTGAAATTCCCCTTTGATACTGGATTTGCAATCAGTGAACTTGCCCCCAACCACCCCTTCAGCAGTTTGCCAAATATGCAGAAGCACTTCCCTGACTCAAAAATAAATTATTTCCCCCAACAAACCCTTCATTCGTTTGTGTTAAGTATGCGCAGGTACTAAAATAACACAATAAATTATTTTACTCAGTGATCACTTTAGCAGTCTGACCATGTATTCACAAACACTTTCCTGACAAAAGATGAATTATTTCCCCAAGCAACCCCTTCAGTAACATGCACAAGCACTGAAATGAAACATTCACTCAAGTGACCCCTTCAGTAAAAATGTCCAGGTATGCAGAAGCACCACCTAATCTCTCCTCGTATCTCCATATTTTTCCTGAAACGTGCTGCTTACTGGTATAATTTCAGGGCTATTTACACACTTTTTAAACAAATGAGCTCATTATAGATTCATTTCTGTGAATTTAACTCATACGTAAACATGTAAAGTCCTTTAATAGCTAGTAGGTGTCCCCTATTGCGTATGCATTAAGCATATTACAGTTTTGTGATAGGAAGGCATATTCATAACAAGTCGTCTACATTTCAGTTTTTATCCTGAAAGCCTAAGATTTGCATAACCATGTGGTATCTTTCTTCACAGATAACCACTACAAAAGTGGGAATCCCTTAACTATGAATACCTCCCTAAGTTTTTTACGTAGAAGAGATCAGAACGTTTTGATTAGGATCACCATGTCTGTTATATAGTTATTTATCAGGCACAAGAAAATATATAATAAAATAGCATGAAGTTCTATGACCTGCAACTGCAGCTTAACTAAACCAAATGCTGGTTTCAAGCATTATAATGTACAGTCAGACATTGGCTTACTGAATGCCATTTTTAGTAGTGAATGATTGAATAGCAATTGATGTAAAGTTTCAGAGCATGTATTTCTATGGAGGCTCCCATGTACACCTTACATACACTGTGCTCCACCCTCCCTATCAGGTCTGATGAAGCTGATCTCAGAGAAAAATATATTTTTCTACTATCTACAACCTTGTGCAAAGAACTTGCAATTTAACTGAGTTTTAATTTTGGGATAATGGATCACAGACTTACATTACTCTGCCACATGCCAGCCTTCTTAGTTCTACAAGCAGCAGGAAATGCTCTCTTCCTTTAGGGAAATTGGTTATTGAATATTACCTTCAGTGTCAAATTACCATTCTAACTGCTCTCTTGCTGTCATTATTATCCATTTTATTTATTTCAGCCACTGGGGATGCACAAGCCAGGGCATTTCTTTGTGCCGGTCCCAAGCCCAGATAAATTGGGAGGGTTGCGTCAGGAAGGGCATCCGGAATAAAAATTCTGCCAAAACACTTATGGCGCAAAAATTTCATATTTCCATACCGGATCGGTCGAGGCTCGGGTTAACAATGACCGCCACCAGTACTGTTAGCCAACAGGGTGCTGGGGGAAATTGGGCTACTGTTGGCCGAAGGAGAAGAGGAGGGCGAAGGCATGCCCGAAGGCAGGAAGAGAGGAGGAAGGTTAGGAGTGTAGCAGTGAGGGTAGGAACTTTGAATGTTGGCAGTATGACTGGTATAGGAAGAGAGCTAGCTGATATGATGGAGAGAAATAAGGTTGATATATTTTGCGTGCAAGAGACCAGATGGAAGGGACGTAAGGCCAAGTGTTTAGGAAACGGGTTCAAATTGTTCTATCATGGTGTGGATGGCAGGAGAAATGGGGTAGGGGTTATACTAAAAGAACAATATGCCAAGAGTGTTTTAGACATGAATAGAGTGCCTGACAGAGTGATGTTTATGAAGCTCAAAATTAATGATGTAATGATGAATGTTGTTAGTGCATATGCTCCACAAGTTGGGTGTGCGATGGATGAGAAAGAGAAATTTTGGAGTTATTTGGATGAAGTTTTGGTGAGTGTACCCAAGGGTGAGAGACTAGTGATTGGAGCGGACTTTAATGGGCATGTTGGTGAAGTGAACAGAGGGGAATGAGGAAGTGATGGGTAGGTATGGTGTTAAGGAGAGGAATGCAGAAGGTCAGATGATTGTGGATTTTGCAAAAAGGATGGACATGGCTGTGGTGAATACGTAGTTTAAGAAGAGGGAGGAGCATAGGGTGATGTACAAGAGTGGAGGAAGATGCACACAGGTGGATTATATCCTATGTAGGAGGGCCAGTCTGAAGGAGATTGGAGACTGTAAAGTGGTGGCAGGGGAAAGTGTAGTTAAGCAGCATAGAATGGTGGTCTGTAGGATGAAGTTGGTGATCAAGAAGAGGAGGAGGAGTGTGAAAGCAGTGCCAAGGATTAAATGGTGGAAGTTAAAAAAGGGTGATTGTGAAGTGGAGTTTAGGGAAGAGTTAAGACAGGTAATGTGAGGCAGTGGAGATTTACCGAATAGCTTGGTAACTACAGCAGAACTAGTAAGGGAGACTGCTAGAAAGGTCCTTGGTGTGACATCTGGACAGAGGAAGGAGGACAAGGAGACCTGGTGGTGCAATGAGGAAGTACAGGAGAGTATGCAGAGGAAGAGGCTGGTGAAGAAGAAGTGGGAATGTCAAAGAGATGAAGAATGTAGACATGAGTATAAGGAGATGAGGCGCATGGCAAAGAGAAAGGTGGCGAAAGCTAAGAATAAGGCATATGGAGAGTTGTATGAGAGACTGGACACTAAAGAGGGAGAAAAGGACCTGTACAGATTGGCTAGACAGAGGGACAGAGCTGGGAAAGATTTGCAGCAAGTAAGGGTGATAAAGGATAGTGAGGGAAAGGTACTCACACGAGAGGAGAGTGTGTTGAGTAGATGGAAAGAGTATTTTGAGAGGCTGATGAATGAAGAGAATGAGAGCGAGAGAAGGTTGGATGATGGGGGGATAGTGAATCAGGAAGTGAAACAGATTAGCAAGGAGGAAGTAAGGACAGCTAGGAAGAGGATGAAGAAGGGAAAGGCTGTTGGCCCAGATGACATACCAATGGAAGCATGGAGGTGCTTAGGAGAAATGGCAGTGGAATTTTTAACTAGATTGTTTAATGAAATTTTGGAAAGTCAGAGGATGCCTGAGGAGTGGAGAAAAAGTGTTTTGGTACCTATCTTTAAGAATAAGGGTGATGTGCAGAGCTGCAGTAACTACAGAGGGTTACAAATGATCAGTCACAGCTTGAAGTTATGGGAAAGAGTAGTAGAAGCTAGGTTAAGAAGGGAGGTGATGATTAGTGATCAGCAGTATGGTTTCATGCCAGGAAAGAGCACTATAGATGCAATGTTTGCTCTGAGAGTGTTAATGGAGAAATACAGAGAAGGTCAGAAGGAGTTGCATTGTGTCTTTGTAGACTTGGAGAAAGCATATGACAGGGTGCCAAGAGAAGAGTTGTGGTATTGTATGAGGAAGTTGGGAGTGGCAGAGAAGTATGTAAGAGTGGTACAGGATATATACGAGGGCAGTGTGACAGTGATAAGGACTGCAGTGGAAGTGACAGATCTGTTTAAGGTGGAGGTGGGATTACATCAAGGATCAGCTCTGAGTCCTTTCTTATTTGCAGTGGTGATAGACAGGTTGACAGATGAGATCAGACAGGAGGCCCCGTGGACTATGATGTTTGCAGATGACATTGTGATCTGTAGTGAGAGTAGGAATGAGGTTGAAGAGACACTGGAGAGGTGGAGATATGCTCTAGAGAGCAGAGGAATGAAGGTCAGCAGGGCTAAGACAGAATATATGTGTGTAAATGAGAGGGAGGGTAGAGGAATGGTGAGGATGCAGGGAGTAGAGTTGGTAAAGGTGGACGAGTTTAAGTACTTGGGATCAACAGTTCAGAGTAATGGTGAATGTGGAAGAGAGGTGAAGAAGAGAGTACAGGCAGGGTGGAATGGGTGGAGAAAAGTGTCAGGAGTGATTTGTGACAGACGGGTACCAGTAAGAGTGAAAGGGAAGGTCTACAAGAGGGTAGTGAGACCAGCTATGTTATATGGGTTGGAGACAGTGGCATTGACAAAAAGGCAGGAGTCAGAGCTGGATGTGGCAGAGTTAAAGATGTTAAGATTTGCACTTGGTGTGACAATGATGGATATGATTAGGAATCAGTATATTAGAGGGTCAGCTCATGTTGGACAGTTTGGAGACAAAGCAAGAGAGACTAGATTGCGTTGGTTTGGACATGTGCTGAGGAGGGATGATGGGTATATTGGAAAAAGATGCTAAGGATGGCACTGCCAGGTAAGAGGAAAATAGGAAGGCCTAAGATAAGGTTTATGGACGTGGTGAGAGAGGACATGCAGGCGGTTGGTGTGACAGAGCAAGATGCAGAGGACAGGAAGAAATGGAGAGAGATGATCCGCTGTGGCGAGCTCTAACAGGAAAAGCCGAAAGATGATGATGATGATGTTTAATGGGAAAGTCCACTGTGCCTAAAATAACCCATTTTCAGTGGATGCCTGTGAAGAAAAGCTCCGACAAGAACATAGATAGAGAAAATAAAAACATTAATTGGTACAAAAGTAGAGACAGTGTTACCAGTAGTGATTAGAGTAATATTTACAGAATATATACATAAAAGAAGTATTTTGTTCTGACATTTTCTAAGTGACTGGTCATGGAAGAGTGTCTAATATTTTTTTATATGAAAATCATATTGCATCTTCCAGCTGTACAATATCATCACAGTTGTATCCAGTGAAGCTGTCTCCATTCATCCAGGCAAGAATATACAGAGATTGTTGCTTTCATTTGCAGACAACATGCTAGAGAATTTCATGAGAGCAGCTAGTTTAGTGGCCAGTATGTTAGTATAGTGCAATGACTGCAATAATAACTTGAGATTTGTGATTTATTTGCATGTGGGACATTTTGTTGAAGATATTTTCATCAACAGACCATTCCATTGAATTTAACAGATAAAAGAATGCTCAGATGCCCTGGGTGACATCCAGTTCCCTCACACCACCCCGTTACTTGATGGATCATCCTCTGGAGTTGTGCAACCCTAGGAAAAGTTTGCCAAACTCAGGATAATAGTCAATGCATGAAGCAGACTTCTGAGAAATGGACAGTTATAATTTTAACCCATTACATTCCCACTGCATTGCTTTAATGAAATTGTTTAGCATTCATGTTCTCCTTGCAGAAACCGTCATGTAGCCTGGGAAACAGATGAAGACAAGCCAATGGACAATGAGTGGAATAAGATGTCATTCACATTTTTGCTTTGACATGCAGGTTCTATGGTGCTATGGTTCTTCTTATTGTGTTTTCTGGCTGTATGGCATCACACTTTTGAGGATAAATTAATGCAAACTATTCCTGTAAAAATATACAGTGAAACATTTCTGCTACTCTTCACTTTTGTAAGGTTTTCTTTTTTTTCTGAACATTACAATTCAGATTTTACTACATTTAAGAACTGTATTTGATGACTGCTTTATTACAAAATGACATGATGCAAACAGAATTTGCAATGTCTTTTTATATTTTCCCAAGAATATCCCCTTTCCAAAATAAATAATTTGTTACTGAAATGCACTCTGCTCCCTTACTGGAAGATTACTTTGTTTTTACTTTTACTTTTGGTGTCTTTTACAACAGTAATTACTACTGGTGATTAATTAAAATGACATGGTGCTAATCAGCCCAAAGTAAACCCGCTGTTCTGATTTCATTCATACTAATGGTAGACAGAGTGAAATTGATGAAAAATGCTTCATAATCTACAGTGCAGATTACCAAAAGGCTAATAAATGTTCTGCCACTCTGTAAAAAAAAAATCTATTAATTCCTTAAAGTTTGGTGTCCCCAGTACATTATGTCACCTACAAAGTATAAAATAATGGTATGTACTTATTATTGCGACATCAGCGCCACAGAGTCTCTGAATTAATGGACTATTACTTTCATATGTTTGCTGGTGTACAGTGTTGCAGAGAGCAAGAGCGAGAGAGACAGAGAGAGAGACTGAAATGCATTCCAGGCCTTCTCTGAATCTACCCCATCTGTGTTCTCCAGGTTATCCTGTTTTCTTTGCATGCTTTTGACATATGCCTCATATGCAGGGTCATAATGATGCATTTTAGGCTAGGCATATGGCTAAAAGTAAAAGCTGTGGTCACTAATATACCACAGTAAAGCATCAGGATTTATTCATCACAAAGACAGACTGCATTATGATGTCCATGTCAAGTCTGAATGGTACATGCTAGACTGCTCTATGTGACAGGTGTGACTTACTGTGAATTTCTCATAGCTTTCATTATATGATGGGTACGGTTCACTTGGATATTTTGGCAGATGAAGCCAAGTTCAGTAAAACAGGCTCACTGAATCAGCAGCTCTTCAACATATAAAGCATCATGTAAAGAAGTGTTTTAACAGGAATGAAAGGGTTTGCATTCTTCTTTGAGGTTGTGCA